>NC_135533.1:63963034-64092824 GCF_045843805.1 Urocitellus parryii
TTATCTAGTATATATGCATAT
Source organism: Urocitellus parryii (assembly GCF_045843805.1). Lineage (NCBI taxonomy): Eukaryota > Metazoa > Chordata > Mammalia > Rodentia > Sciuridae > Urocitellus > Urocitellus parryii. The sequence goes on from NC_135533.1 coordinate 63,963,056, forward strand.
AAGACATTTATGTAAATATAATAAGATAAAATGAAGTAGAGGTATTAAATTCAATCAAGTAGTTAGGTAGACAAGAAAGTGACATCAGAAGGATCCAGGGGTCCCTTAAAATACCTTTTATTAAACATTAAAGTAAATATAACAAAATATGAGTATTTGGATATTTGATAAAACTAGATAAGAACTACATAGGTATTTGCTAAGGTATTTTCTATAATTTTCAGTACTTTGTAACAAACATTCAAATATTTTGTTAAATTATGTCTCCTTATATTTAGGATTTTTGTTTTGTTTTGTTTTTGATGATGACATGGGAAGAATAATGTGACCACTTTTAAGTTAATAGCAAACTTGTTCAGCTCTCTAGCACCATAGCTATTCCCATAGAAAATAAAACATGATAGTATGAGTTTTAAAACATGATAGCATGATTTTTAAAGTTTCTGCTTGTTTTGGACTTAGTTATCAAAGTGGCAAGACCATGGGAAAACCATAAAAAGGATTCATGATACAATGATTAGTAGTAAAATCATTTTTATTTTGAGAATAAATGTCAAATGCAAACTCATATTTTCACTAAAATTTTAGATATGTGTATATTAAAGTCATATGTAGTGTTGAAATGTTTTCAAAAGAATTTATCAGTGTCTTTTCTTAGTTCATAAATATAAATAATTATTTTTAAAATTTTCATATTCACCTTTAGACCTTTCTTTTTCAGTTACACAGGTAGTAACAATTATTGAATACTAATTCTAGACTAGAAACTTTACATCTCTATTAAGTTGTACAACCACATAATTCTTACTTAATTGTATTAACGTATGATCAGATCTTTGATTATCATGAACAAATTTGGTTCATGCATAAAAAGCATTTATAAAGCAAGCATGCTAAAATAATAACTTTTATAAAATCCTTACTTTTTCTAGGCAGAGTTCTAAATTATTTTTATGTCTTAATTCAATTAATCCTCAAGTCATCCTTAAAAGACAGGTATTATTTGTCATCCTATTTAATAGGAAGAAAAACTGAAGCTCAGAGGAATTAAGGTGGGTTGGCAAGATTGCATAGTTATCGAAGGTCAGGATTAGGATTTAAATATAGAAAATGTGGTTCCTTTCTCTTAAATACATAACCTATGAACTTAATTGATTAGGCCCATCATAAAATGTCACTTATCCTTCTATTTGTTTAATTGTAGGCTTTATGAACAGGGGTGTCTAGTTTTTTTTTATAACCTAAATTTCCCTACTATAATTTAAATACTTATTTTATATGTATATATACACAATATTGTATATTTATTTACACAATATAAATTATATATGATGTGTGTATACAAACACATGGCACAAAAAAGTAGGCCATTTTTAGAGTTGCCTAGGGAAATTCTTAATGGCATACCTAAGTGAATATCATGGGACAAAAAGGGATAGTTACTGTAAGTATTTATTTTTTAACAGATCCATTCAAAAGCAATCTAAACTAGACACAAATTAAGCTGCCCATTTTAAAAGAGCATCTTAATCTTATTAAGGTATTTGATTCTCTAATTCTCTCCAGACTCCAGACATTCATTGCCTTTAGGATGAATAGAGGTAAACATGCTGCCCCTGCACCCCTGGACTGGACTGTATAAATAATAAAATCTTCTGCCAACTTTTTTTGCATTTGCAATCCTGACATGCAGAGCTGGCCACAGAGGCCATTTCTTCAGTAACACTTGTATGTAAATAATATGTTATGTCCATCTTTCGAATGATCCCTGCAGGCTGTGTAGCCTTTCACATAATTGAAAACCTGCTATAATTCTGAAAGCCATGTTGAAATCTGTGGGTTACAGGTAGAGGTGGGCAGCTAAGCTGGGGGATTCTTGAATGTGAGAATAAATTCAGGCTGAGAAACAGAGTTCACTCTTATTTTCCTTTCTTGTCTGGTATATGCATGGCAGTACATTACCTCATGGAAGATTATGTTAATGATATTACACTATGACAATTAGGTCATATCTCATAATCAAAGATTTATTAATATGGGGAAATAAAAAGTCAACTTGTTAAGAAGAACATGGTGTTTATCTTAATATGTATGTATATTTTTATTTTTATCCCCTTGAAGTTTTGACTGATTTCTTTCGTTTGCTTTCATTGGCTCTTTTGTAATAGGGAGATGCTTTTAAGGAAGTCTCAAGAAAATATTTCAAATTCAATTATTCCACCTAAACCAGCAGAGAACAGAGTTCTCCACATCTTTTCAATTTTAAAAGAAAAAAATGAGGAAAAATAGAATGTGATGACTTCTTTGTATTTATTTTCATATAATTAATTATGTAAAACCCTGGAAGTAGTCTTCTTTTATTTGGTTTTCCTCTACTGGTCTCACAATGTGTGCATGTATATTGAAAAAAAAAAAGGTGCAGTGCAAACCCCATCACCCCATTGTGTAAGCTTTATTCTTCTAAGCAGCAGTGTATTTATTATCTGTCACTTTATTTTCCCAGTTGTTCCCTGAGAGCAGAGATTACCACTGTGTTGTCAACTTGAACCCCAGCATTTTGCACATATCTGGCACATAATTATGCTAAAAAAATTTGTTGAATACATCCTTAAAACATGTTTGTACTTCGTTGTTTTCCTTTAAAATTCATTTGAAATAAAATAAGTTTTGGCTGTTATATTGCACATGCATCTAATATCCATCCCAGAGGAAATAGTTTGTTTGATATGTTAACAATGATTTTTAGAGAAAGTGCAAAAAATAATTGAGTTTCCAGGCCTAATGATAGCTAAACCTAGTTAAAATAATAGGAAAAATCTCATTAATGAGAAAGAAATGTGCACTTTGCCCAACAGTGTGAAGAGAGACCAGAAAGAGACACTTCAGATATATTCATTTCCACTCCTTAATTATCCAGGGGTGTATATTAGGTTCATGAATTATTTGGGATCCTTCCTTGTTATTCTTTCACCTCCTCTGGTCTGACATTTATTCTCTCAGAGCTTATGAGTGTATTAACCAAAGACCAGGAAGAGGAAATAAGAAGAAATGAGAAAAAGGGATCAGTGTCATTTTTAATTAGCTAATAGAACTTGTATTTTTTTAACTTTAATGTTCTGCAATTTGTTAATAAAGAAAAGTTGTTTGATTTTCTTAGTTTTGTTATATAAGTTTGTATAATTGAATAGCCCAAATATGCCAATTACTCTGTCCTCACTTTTTTTTTCCAGAGATAATTGACCATTGGCTACATGAAGTTTATATTTATCACTAGCAATTATAATAGCAACTACCATTAGCTGAAAGCTTATTATGTGCCTGGTATTATGCTTATCACTTTGATTCATTACCCATGTATTTCACAAAAGTCCTGTGGAATAGGATATTATTCCTGGTTAGCAGAGGATAAAATAGTTTTAGATAAATCTCACAGTTTCTAAGTGACAGGGGTGAAACTCAAACCCAAGTTCTTTTCTTTTTTCAACTTTGGTTCTGTGCTACTGGAGATTATACCCTGAGCACTCCACCACTAAGCGACACCCCCAGGCCTTTTTTTATTTTAGTTTGAGGAAGGGTCTTGCTAAGTTGCTCAGACTGACCTCAAACCTGTAATCCTCCTGCCTCAGCCTCCTGAGTTACTGAAATTACAGGCATGTGACAGCATGCCTGGCAAACTCACATTCTTAAGGACTTCATTGGCTGGCTTCCATAGTCCAACTTAATTTCAGGGCCTAGTCATTTCAGTTACCACTTACAATGATGATTCTTAAAGACACATTGAAAATGACTTTTAGATGAAAGACTGACTTCTAGAACTTTCAAATTGTAACCTAAGATGTTCCAGACATTCAACCTTTATTTACGTTGACAACTCCTCAAAGCTAAATGCAATCACTACTATGATGGTGCTTCCCCCCATTTCTATAGATAAAAGACCCAGAAATTCTGAATAATATTTTATGTGTGTGTATTGAAAAAAATGGGCACAGGGCATACCCCATTATGTAAGCTTTATTCTTCTAAGCAGCAGTGTATTTATCATCTGTCACTTTATTTTCCCACCCAGTTATTCCCTGAGAGTAGAGACTATCACTGTGTTGTCAATTTGAACCCTAGCACTTTGCACACTATCTGGCACATAATTATGCTAAGAAAATTTTGTTGAATGAAGTGTACATTTCTTTCTCATTAATGAGGTTTTCCTATGATTTTAACTAGGTTTAGCTATCATTATGCCTGAAAATTCAATTATTTTGGACTTTCTCTAAGTAGCATTGTTAAATATCAAACAAACTATTGAAAATATTTTTGAATAATGTGATTGAAAAAGTCTGTTCTAAAAACGACACTCTCTCTTTGAAACAGAGCAGATTTCACATATCAGCCCAAGAGAACTGGATGAGTGAACTAGTCCTAAGAAGAAATCCATCACTGTGTCAAAGTGAGAAGTTAATTGAGATTTACTGGACCGATTATAAATGAAAAGTTTAGTTCTGTCTAATTTCAGCGTGATAGTTCCATGTTTGCTTTCTGTTTTCAATATTTTCTAGTTTTTAATATTTCGTACTTTTCTGCATCTTATTGCACATACCTGCCAAAGCTATTTAGAAATGTGGTCAGAACAATTTGCTGTAGGCCTAATTCAATAGATACAAGAATATAGAAAAAAATAAATGTTAAAACTAAAATCGAAGTGCAAGTCAATGTATATAACAATACAAAAAGTACAATTCTAGGCATAAGAACATTGCTTGACACTGAAAGAGAGTCAACTCTACCTTGCATTCTGGACAACCATGACTTGACTGCATTGATTCCAAGAGCGAGAATGAAGGACACAACAGGAAAGTAGGAAAAAGAGGAAGAAGGAAGTTAGGAACAGAAATAAGGAAGAAAATACAAGAATAATAATTAGAGAAACTATATCATAACAGATAAATGACATGAGGCAGAAGATCATCTTAGAAGTACAGTGAAAAAATACTTCACTAGTAAGTCTCAATGCCTTAGTCACTGCAATAATTAGGAGTAATTTAGTGAAAGAGTTAGGAGTTGAATATCAGTAGCATATTAGCTGAATTTAAGCTAAAGTCCACTCATTAGGACATTTTCTTGGAGAAATTAAATGAGGGTAGCTGGAGGTGAGGCTTTCTATCTCCATTTCACTACAGTTCTCATTATTCCATGTTATTTTCTCTAGAAGGGACTGACATACTCACATTGCCTGCCTGTCCCTTCTTGGTTATTCAAGTCAGTAACATTCTAATTAAAATATATCCTGTATAAATAAAAGATAGGTACCTTCATGTAGTATAAAATACTTTTGTTCATTTATTTAAAAATAATAATTAGAGACAAACCCTTGAAAGTAATTTCCCGTTGTTTCATCATACTGTCATTAAGTAATACAGGAGCTTTAATGACCACAATTAAAGTCAGAATGTAGTTTTTTCGTCATTTTTGTCATACTCAATTTAAAAGATATAGCCATGCAACTACAAAAATGTATAAATAAATTAAAATAAGAGATCTCCAATTTTAGGTTATGTGGCTAGTGGGTAATCTCTGTGTGACATCATTGAGGGTTTAAAAAATGCTTGATAAATTAAAGCTAGAACAAACATACCAACTATTCTAAGTTTCTAAATGGAATTTTGGAAAAGGATGAAATTAAAGCCTGTCTACTGAATTTAACTTGGCACCTTGCATTTTTCAAATTATTTTCTGAGTATTACCTAATTTATTGCCTCAGAAAAAACTAAAAAACTATGGTTCTCCTACCCTATCTCTCTCAATAATAACCAGAAGCCAAATTTCAAAGAAATTGATCATCTACCATGATGACACACAATAAATAGCAGATATAAGTGCAATGTATGACTCTAATTTGAATCCCACTCAAAACAATCAACTATAGACAGAAAACATATTTTGTAGGATTTCAATGTTCGCTTTTTTGTGTGTGTGTGTAGAGAAAATAATTTTGGTGAATGCCCCATGTGTACTTAAAAAGAATATGCAAGTTGCTATTGATGGATAGTGTGTTCTATAAATTACAACTAGGTTCCCAACCAAGTAGGAAAATATTATGAATCAACAGGGAAAATAAGAAATTATTGGTAAATTTAAAAATTGTTTATACATTGCTATTATGATTGTTTTTAAAGTCCTTATTTTTTAGATATGTACATTAAAATATTTGCATAGAAAGTTACAATAGATGAAATTTATTTCAAAGCAATCTGGGTAGAGCGAGTGCATGAGGGTAAATATGGAACAAAACTGTCCAGTAATAATAATTCTTGAAGATGAGTGATAGGTACATGGTGGGTCACTGTACTAGGTTCTCTTTTTATATAATACCACAGTTAAAATATTCCAAGCAAAAAGTAATATTCAAATGTAATTACCCAGATTGAAAGAAAAAAATAAAGAAAAAATAAAATCTGTTTCATCAAATTACCAACCAAGATTTCTTTTTATTATACCTCCATTTGTTGATTACTTTATGGTTTCATCATGCTAATTTGGCTTACATAAATTTGTTCAGATAAATTAGGACTTCAAACATGCTGCACATGTGTTCTCAGCAACATGCTCACCCCTAAGCACTTACTTCGTGTCAACAAGGTATATGTCACAGAAGAGATTCAGAGATATTTTTTATTTACTTACCCAAGTCAATCACTCAGATATTGTTCTTACTTATTATTATTTTTAAAACACTGATATTTTAAAATGTGTGGAAATATACATATAAATAGGGGCATATCAACAAGCCATTTAAAAAACATACATGTTGGAAAATATACTCATTTATAAAACAGCAGCTAAATATAGATTTTTAAAATAAATTTGGAAATGAAAACTAAATTTTTACATCTACCACAGATAATTTCTTATCTGATTTCATAACCTGATTGGTCATCACAAGAGTGGTTCCAAGAATTGAAATGTTGATTTATTCCAGAGGATGCCTGAGTTGTGATTACTGCTATTTCAGAACTCTTTAAGGATTAATTATGAATTTTTAGTTTCATATTATCTACTAATTAGAAATTTAATTTTGTCATGTAGACAAAACTAAAGAAAGGGTACTAAATTGAGGTGAGGTTTTGGAAATCAGAGCTTTTGAATCCTGGGCTCTTGTACTTGAAAGACATTGCTTCTTCACTTACCCTCGGCCTGGAAGAAGGTAGACTTTAACAAAAGGGTCAGAATAGCCATTGTTGTCTCGAGGGACTAGGTTTCTTGCTTGGAGAATATGTATTATGAGATTCCCAAGGTCATAGTTGATTTGAAGCTTTAGGGGACAGCAAAATAGTCCATGAATTTATTTAAACACGAAATACATTATCACTCAATATTCTACCAGTGTGTTTTCATAATCTTATAAATAAGAAGCATCAACCCTCATTTTCATTTGATTTGAAACTAAACAGATCACTTAAGATTTAATTTAATTGGGAGCTCCCAGGCATATTTTAATTTTTAGTAAACATGCTGTTCATTCTTTTACAGTGAAAAGCGTGGCCTATCTAAAGTTCATTAAAAGGAAAATGATACAACAAATGCAAGTTTTACTTTTTCACTAAATTTCCACTCTTAGGAAAATACTACATATTGCTAATATTCATAACTACAATTACCAGGATTTTGAAGCTAAGTAACTGGTAAATTTATTATAAAATGCTATTTGTATTTCACAAATGTTACATAATATCAATACTGAGATGTAAGAATATTTAAGAATGTATAGATTTTACCACTTCCTCCTTTGCATGCATTGATGTCAAACCTATAGCCTGTCTTTCTTTGCCTATTTTTCTTATATAGTGAGAGACTTAAATTTAATCTTGTTGTTTAATTTTAGAAGCTGAAGAAGAAATAAAAGTAGTGGTCTCAGAGATGCTTATTGGCTGTGGCACATTGTCACTGAATAGTAAAAGACTTATAATTCAAACAAATATTTGAGAAGTGGACATATTCCATCATAATTAAGCTATTTTTTCTCTTTCATAATTAAAAGATTCTTTTGGCATCATTTAGAATAAGCCTTAGTTCTTTTTGATGTACTTTTGTTTACCAAATAGTAGAAACAGAAAGATCTGTATTCAAAGGGGAAATCCATAAATAAAAATACTAACATTTTCTTATAATCCATACAAAATAGATATGCAGAGTTTATATTAAAACTGGGACAACTAAATGAGTCAACCCTGCATTTAAAACTTTATAATTGAAATAAATCCTCATTTTAGTATAATTTCAATCTAGTTAAGTTTCCTGGCAGAATATGAATCTTTAATTGCCTGACTCAATCCAAAAAAGCCTAGAGTCTCTATGATCATCATAAAAGCCATGTGAATAATGAAGTAGTAGACCCTAAGGAAGATAAATGGGAAGTTTAAATTGTGTATCATAATGTGGTACTGAAACATAGAATAATAAATTATCTGCAATTAATTTCCCTGAAATTTAGTACAGCTCCCAAATCATGGAGAGAAGCGTTCCTTTTTCTACCAGACCTGGAGTTCACTTTTTACTGGTAAAGTGCCAAAGCCATTCCTTATTGAAATGAAAACTTGCAGGCTACTCAAAATGTGCTGTTATGGCATTAAAGAACATCTAGAGATATTCAGGGCTCAGTTCTGAGACAGAAGAGGATACTGCCAGTGACCACAGCCACACAGCTCCAATGCTTACAGATTCATAATCTGGCTTTCTATATAAAATTCCATTTGGAATCAGGTTTTGATAAAGACAAAAAATACTGAAATTACTGCCTCAAGAAAATATCCTAAGCATTAAGAATAATATTATTAGGACAAATTTCACCTACAGAATCAAATCATGGTGCTCAAGGAAAAGACAAATAAAAGAAGAAAAATAACAAAATAACAATAAACCCAAAGGAAACTCAGTGAATAATAGTCCAAAGGCAAGAATTTTAAAACAAAAATTGAGATAGAATAAAAAATTCTAGTATTCTCTTTATGGTATGTGAAATGATGAAAGATGAAATATAGGCTTCCTAGAAGTGGGGAAAGAGCAGAGATAGCAAGATCTGTAATACATGAAAAATCAGGCTCTATCCTGCTACTTACTTGTAAGTAAGGTGTCCACATTCTATACTTCTCCATTTTCACACTCACCCCCCCCACTTTTGCTTTTATTTATATGTGCCTAGATAATTGCTTAATTGATAATTTTGGTCTTCATGACTCCATTTCACAGTATTTATTGTAGTCACTACATAGGGATTTGTATTACTTTTTTTTAATTAGTCTTGCTTTCACTGCAATTAGTTAGTCATCAGGCTACACTATGTAGCAATTAATATCCCTTGCTGTGTCCAAGTTCTTTCTAATTTAGCCTCAACCTATCTTCCAGCTGATCTCCTTCTTTTACTTTCTGAATGCCATGCCTTTCCTTGTACTCCTTCTTCTTCCAGGAACACCCTCACCCACTTTCACTATGCTTATCCTCAAGTTAGTCCATATCTTTGTTATCCTTTGTGAAGGTGTTTATGAAAATTTCCTCTAGAGTTTGTTGGAGACTGAGCTAAGAGTGTTGCTTTTCCTTATCTGACACTATTTACAAACTTAATTTATTGTGATAATTCTTTCTGTGTCCTTTCTTATCATGTCAATTTATTTGTGTTATTACTTAAAGCATAGTTTTTCTAATATTTCTTACTATGATCCACACTAAGAAATACATTTTTACAATATGCAAATACAGAAACACACTCACATATTTTAAAATGATGGTGACCTATACTATTTTTGTTCTATTTTCCTAGTCAAAAGTTTTTCAATTGATTCCATAAATGATAAAGTCCTTTTACCTATAGTATGAAAAATGCTTCTCTACAATAATCATTCAGCAATTGTTTAGCAATTATTGATCAAAAAGAAAAAAAGGGAGAATTAGATTTATAAAACTTTTAAAGATAAACGATTGGATTTCTGGGAAAATCGGTTATAGTTGAAATATTCAGAAGTATATTGACACTGCCATCAGACAGATTTCAAAGTAGAGAATTCCAAAGGTATAATTAGATTTTATAAAGCATAATTTATATAAATATATTGTTATAAAATTTAATTTTTCCTGAATAGTTCTAATGTGTTGTGGAAAAAGAAATATCCTACTATATTTACAGTTTCAATAGACCAGTGGCAAAAACAGTCAAAAAAGATGGTAGAATGACAACTTTTTAAAATCTTTCATACCTGAATTTCTCCTGTAATTGGATGAGAGACAACCTTTGTTGCATCAGTAGGCTGCAATATTAAAGACCATGCATTATTTTAAGAGATAAATTATTCATAGAATTTATCATTTCAACTTTATTCTGAAATTAATTTCTATTTTTTCAGAGCACACTGCCTGGAAAATATATTTCATCCATTTGGTTGCTTCAGAATAACAGGGTCCACTTATATTTCTCAATACAAGTTTAATTTAATAGATATATAAAATCTATTTTTCATTTTGCTAGGCCAGTTTTGAAGCTGTCATTTTATACCAGCAATATTTTAAATTACTTAGGAAAATGAACACTTTTGGTTTAAAGTACTTAGAGGTTTTAAAGATGTATATAGTAATGAAAAAGAGTTTCTACACAAGACCTGCCTAGGAGCACAGAAGTTTTAATAATAAAAGTCCTTTTTTATGCTTGCTGGGTACTCAGCTACTTCCTGCTCCCTCCCAGAGTAAATCACCAAGTGGTCGCTTCCTATTAGAGGATGATGCTTAATTAAAGTTCTATCCATTACAGATAAGTTCTCATCTATTTGATAATTTCTTTTACAAATAAGCCTTTAAAACAGCCTTAGGAAAGCAATTCATGCTGCAGTTCATGACCACTTGTTGACTAGTTACATTTGCATGAAGTATTTATAGAAAGTAGAGAGGATGTTTCCAACCCTAAATCTATAATAGACTTTCAGGCAATGTGATATCAATGTAGAGGAGAGATTTACAGAAGCAAATCTTTCCTCTTATGTATTTATTTTAGAAATGAGGGCACTAAAAAGAAGATAGCTTTATTCCAAGTCTTGTTTTATGAAATAACAAAAGAATAACATTTATGTCATCACCGATAAAGTTATGTGGGTGAGGGCTAAATCTTCTAAGTCACATATCCTTTATTAGTTCAACTAGTTTATTTAAAAACTACATTTAGTAAAACTCAAACTGTGCTCTGGCTCCAAAGTATAAACTATTATTTATTGAACACATATTCATTTAATAGTTTTCTATTTCAATTAAAAAAAAGACAAATAAATCTTGAGAAAAAAATGGTTCACACTAATTCCTGTTACTCTTTATATTGGAATTGAAGATTTAGAGTTTCTTCAAATCAGATATCTTGAACCTTTTAAAAATCAAAATTATTTATTTTTTATTTATTTAACTTTAAAAAATTTCAGTTGATGCATAATTTACATATTTATGGATACAGTATGGAAGTCTGGTAAGCACTTAATAAACATTATACAATGTATAATGATAAAACCAGGGTAACTAGCATTTAATGGGGCACAGAGAGACTAATGCTGCATGTTTTCTTTCACATAAAGATAACAGATAAGTTGATCTCATAGAAGTAGAGAAGAGTATTCCATAGAGGCTAGAACAAAAAGAGGGGAAGAGGAAGCAAGATCAAATAGCAGAAGCCAAAATACAGTTAGACAAGCGGAAAGAACTTTTAGTGCTCTAAGGCACAATAGGGTGACTACAGTTGATAATAATGCATTATACATCTCAAAATTTTAGAAGAAAGAAATTCGCAGATTCATAGAACAAATAAATCTTTGTGTCTTGACACATAGTTGGGGAATAACTGAATAAGAATCCCTCACCCTAGGGTCTCCACGTAAAAATAAAAAATGGTTACTGATAAACTGTTTCATTTGATTTCCCTTTTGAGAACTCTATTTCATTTGACATATCACCATGGAAATATATTTAGTGAGGAGAATAATCCAATGGGTCATTTTTAGTTGTCCTGAGGTTCCGGTATATATATATTGTGGGATATTTTTAATTATGGAGAATAAAGGCCAATATCTATTGGACCTGGCTATAAAAGCAAAAATAGACAAATGAAATTAAATCAAACTAAAATGCATGGCAAAACGAAAAATTAACAGAACGAAGAGGCAATCTACAGAAAGGAGAATATCTGCAAATGATATATTTAACAGATTAATATCAATAAATGGAACTCTAAAGTCTCAAAAGCAAAACAAAAATAAAACACAAATAACCTAATTTAAAGAATTATCAACAGACCTAAATAGACATTTCTCAAAAAGAAGATAAACATATATCCAGGGACATGAAAAAGTGTTCAATATGAATAATCATCATGAAAATGCAGATCAAAATCACAATGAGTGATCACCTCACTCAGTAAGTAAGAATGACTGTATCAAAAATAATGGAGTTAAGTGCTGGTGAGTATGCAGAGAAAAACAAATCTCATGCACTGTTGATGGGAATGCAAAATTAGTCCAGCCATTATGAAAAGCATTATGGAGATTCCTCAAAATTAAAAAGTAGAAATTAGAGCTGGAGCTGTGGCTCAGTGGTAGTGTACTTGTGTGGCATATGTGAGGCACTGGGTTCAATTCTCAGCACCACATATAAATAAATAAAGTAAAGGTCTATCACAAACTAAAAAATATATTTTAAAAAAACTATAACTACCACATAATCCAGCAATCTGAATATTCTGTTATATCCTAGGAAAAGAAGTCAGTGTGTAGAAGAGACATCTGCATTCCTGTGTTTATTTGTAGTATTATTCACAGTAGCCAAAATATGGCAGTGTCAAGCTAAGTACCCATGAGCCGATAAATGGGTAAATAAAATGTGGTACATACACACAATGGAATGTTATTCGGCCATTAAAAAAAGAATGAAACCCTGTCATTTGTAACAACATGGATAGAACTGGAGACCATTTTGTCAGTAAAGTAACCAATGCACAGAAAGATAAATACTGAATGATCATACTCATATGTGGATCTAAAAATGTTGACCTCATAGAAGTTAAGATTAGAATGGTGGTTATCAGAGATGCAGGGAGATGGGGTGAGGGGAAGGGGTGTGTCTAGTACATGTGTATAATGTTACAGTTAAACAGGAGGAATAAGCTCTAGTGTTCTATGGCATAGGAGGGAGAATATAATTAAGAATACTGCAATAAATACCTCAAAATATTTAATAGAATTCTAAATGTACTCACCACGAAGAAATGATAAAACTTTATGGTGATGGATATGTTAATTACCTTGACTTGATCATTACCCAGGATATAGTTGAAACAAATGATATGTATGTACATACATAATAGATATATGTTAAGTCAACCAAAAGCATAAAATAATAAAATGCTAATAGATATGCTCTAATATTTATATATAAAATTATGCTAATTATGATTTAAATATTTTAGTTTTATTACATTGTATTACATTAATAGAGCTTATAATTTAATATTTAAAGAGTCTCATACCAAATAAAGCATAAAGAAGTTAAAATTATTATTTTCAAAATTATTTTATGAACATATATTTGGATATATTGTAACCTGATTTAGGGAACTGTAAGCTTCAGATCATCACTTGATGTTTTAATAATCTCGAAATAATTGTTTTTAATTTTAGGATTTGAGGAACAAATAAAAGTATTGCTTCTTATGCATACTACATGTTAATGGGTTAAAATATCATTAACTTTATTTATTTATTCATTCATTCACTTAACAGAAATGTTTTAATAAACTCTATATGTGCTAAAAAAGATAGATACATAGCCCCTCCCTTCTACAGTGAAAACATACATTGAGTACAGTTTTTCAATAAAGAATATATATATTTATATATATATCCAAAATAACAAGATTTGATTAAAGTTACTATCAGTAGAGTTGACTAGTCTCCATACAAGTATTATTCAATAGATTTCACTGTGTGCCACATAAGTAATTTTAAATATTCTAGTAGTCACACTAAAAATACAAAAATATACATTGAAATAATTTTAACAGCATGTTTTATGTAACTCCATTCATTCAAAATATTATCATTTCACATATCAACATGAAATTGCAATAAAATATTTTATATTCACTTTCTTCATACTATCTTTGAAATATCTGTCACCTGAAATTTATATAGAGAGCAGCTCTTATTAGGACTAGCCACAAGTGACAAGGAGCTACTTTATTAGATAGTGTAGCCCTACAACTTAGCATTTCAGCAAAAATACTGTAATACTACATATGCCCACATACTTGACATAGAAAAGAACTGCTGAATATCATAAAACTTCTCAATGTGATTTCCTTAATGTTCCAATACAACTATTTTAATCTTTTAATCATCACGTAAGATGTTGAAATATTACAATAAGTCAACTTTGTTCTCTCATAATACTCATCAGGTTCACAAATGACCACTGATGTTTTCATTCACAAATATTTATTTATTTTGCTTTTGTTCTGTGCAATTTACTCAACTATGAGTTTAAGATGATATAAATTAATATGTAAATAAGAAGTGGTTGTTAACTCTTATGGAGTTTGTAGCCCAACTGTGAGGGTTAAACAAGCAAACAAGTAATTACAATTAAAATATAAATTATTTTAAGAGACATATAAAGCATTTTGCACTTTGGATGGAGGAAGGAAAAGAATCATCTGATGTTAGGGAAAGACCACAATATGCAAAGATTTCTGGTCCTCATATATTTTTGCTTAAAGCCCATCACTGGCTCTTTATTACCCGCAAATGGTAGTAGAAAGGTTAGGAACAACCTACAATATTCTCTAAATTTTGATTGTTTAGGCTTCAACTCTCTTACCCTTCTAGATTCTGTACACCTATGTAGGCAACTTTCTGTTTGTGAGATTTTCTTCATGCTGCACTCTCTGCTTGGAATGTTGGCTCCTTTTCCCTGTTACCAAAGTTGTTCCATTAAACACCAGGTTTCCTAACTATTCTCCAGGAGTGCTCACTCTACATCTTAGTGGCTTCCAACTTTATACCTTCACTGAATTTGACAAATTATTTTTCACTAGTAATTAGATCAGCACTTCTCAAAGTTCAAGAGGCATCATACCCATTTGGAGAACCTACTAAAACCGAAGTGTCTCTGAATCTCATTTCCTGAGTTTCTGATATAGTAGGTCAGGGGTTGGGGGTCAAAATTTTGAATTTCTAACAAGTTCCCAGGTGAAACTTGTTAGAAATGCAAAATTTGATGTTCCTGGACTGGGAGCTTGCTTCAAGAACCACTCATTGGTCTACCTGGTATGGAGGGATTTTTCCATCTTTGCATCTTGAGTATAGAGCATGTGGCATTGAAAATATCTGAGGAAAATGGGGATAGTTTGGAAACCCTAAATAAATACATTGCTTATTGCAAGAATATTAGTCAATATTTGACAACATTGTGCTTACTATGATAATTTCCCAAGGAAAACATTTGACCCAGCCCTTATAGAACAGGTAAAATATGGCCAAAGAAAGAAATGGGGCAGAGGAGATTCCAGGTAGAAGGGATGCTTTTTAAATAAAAGAGTGACATAATTATATAATTTATAAATTGTCTTCATTGTGATCTTATTTTATAAGGATAAAAAGTTAAATTTGTGTTCCCTTTTAACTCCCTGCAATTTTAAAATAATGGTATTAGAAGCATTTGTTTCAAATGAAGATGTACATTATTTAAAAAATTGATTAGTGTGGAAATGTGGGTAAAATTCAAACTGGTGATAGTATTGTTTCTTATTGTCCTAAATTTTCCTTATCTCTATACATTTTTGTTTTTTACTTACATTATAAATCTTACGTAATGTTTAACTTTTCTTTCCAAAATAGTTGTAAAGCCAATGTCTTCCACACAAAGCTCAGATTCATACAACAATAAAGAAAAATAACCAGAAGATATGAAACATCAGATACATTTTCAAATTCCTCATGATAATCATTACTGAAATATTTTGAGAGGTGGACATAAATCATCTTGATACATCTTGATCAGTTACACAGTCAGAAAAGGAAAAATGTTTTTTGTACCAAAAGATCATAGGAAATGAGATATCACAAGAAAATCACTTTAGAAAATGATGTTTTATTTCCTGTCCCCTGGTCTGAGTCAAGAGCTCAGAAAAGTGACTCAGAGGTTACACTGAACACTTCTCACCTTGCTGCTGCTGTGCTTCTTTTTGCTCACTGAGGGTGACCCAGGCTGCCCAGGGCTGGGAACAGAACTGGATCCTGCTGATGTGGGACCCGAATGAGCATGAGATCCCTTCTCAACCACGGAGGACATGACCAGAGGTGACTGTTGTAGTGAAACCTTTTGGAGCTCTGCTGCCAGCTGTTTAGGATCAACCCCTGGGGATTTCGCTTTGTCCACTACAACAAAATGAAACAGTTTTACATACTTCTCTATTTCATAAGTACTTAATTTTGTGGAACTTATTGAAGTCCTATGTGATAAAATGCAAACTGTGACTTATAAACTAAGCTAAGGTTTCAAAATGAAATCAACTTAATTGCAACTCTCTGGATCAATTTCTGAGGAAATTTAGAAGACCCAGAAAAAGTGACATCATGCTGGATTACAGACAAACAACAGAAGTGCCTATCATTTTCAGAGAAATATTTTTAATGTTTTATGTAAAAAACTATGAATGACATGATATTTTATTCACCAAAATTCACTTGTATGGTCAGATTCTTTTCCTTCTCTAAACTTACGCATCCCTTTTTAAGGGGGGAAATCTTACGGAGAATATTAACATTAATAAATGTGTTAAAATTCCTATAGTACTTGGTCTGTTTAGTGCATATTTTTAAAACTCAGACTTTAGAATTGTCACTTTAATCATAGGAAGTAATTGATAAAAGTTAAATACAGGAAAAAGTGATACTTTTAGTCTTACAATAAATTTAATAAATGTGTACATTTGTTATCTAAGAAAGAGTTAAGTAAGTTTTACATTATCTACTTATGAAATTATGTGTTGATTTTTATTTATTATAAAAAGCAACCAAAAGGATCTGGAATAAGTGTTTCAAATGTCAGTTATAGGGCTGGGCGTGCATTGCAGTGATACAGCACTTGCTTAGCATCTTAGCATGCACAAGACCCTGGGTTCAACCCCCACTATCATCAAACCAAAACAAAACAGTTATATTGAAAAGAAATAAGTAAAATAAGTATTAACTAAAAATTATATAAAATCAAAAGAAAATGGCTACATGGATTACTTTCACAAAATGAATTTATATTTAAAAGATTAAAAATGTGGACTCACACAGAAAGAATTTCATATGAATTTCTTACTGAGTTTAACAGGCAAACATGTACTACCCCAGAATGTTAAAAACATAGCTATAGAGTTTTTGATTTTGTTAAAATTTAGATAGAAATCTATTACTTTATCAATATCTATTTATATCTTCATCTACAGCTACATTTGCCTCTACAACTGCTTCTCTATCTACATCTTAATCTATAGTTGAAAGCAGATTGCTTCTACCTACCAGCTTTTGGTGGCTCATGAAGTTCCAGGTGCTGAGGATTTTCTGAATCCGATAGCATATTGAGATCCCTAAAAATTAAGACATAACATTCAGAAAGAAATTGAGCAAGCCTGAGACAAAGGACACTTTTTTCCAACTACCCTCATTTTTTTTCAGTAGGTAAATGAGAAGTGGTTAATGACATAAAGCAACTTCAAAGCATGCTCACCCTTCTAAACCAATATATATTTGCAATGCTTTTAAAAGTCAGAGCTGACAAAAATGATTATTTAAGGTGAAATCTTTATGGATTAAATGTAAGTTCATTTGAGATAACCACACACATCCATGAAATCTAAATGGGTTTAGGCTTTCTTTTAAATGAAGCGTCTTTCAATAACAGCATGAAAGGGGAGAGCTATTGACATAATCAGAAACTAAATTAGCTGAATTCTGTCTATGCTTTAGACTTAGATTCTGAACCAAAAATCTATGAACTTTGTATTCACTTTAATTTCTAATTACTGGAAATCTTGCTGACTGGCAAAGGTTCCACCTTAACAATTTTAAATTAAAAGAGCCATGAATAGCCAAAAAATGGAAACAGAAAGATGGGGAAAAACTCACAGTCTTACACATATTTCTGCTTCCCCACTTTGCTGACTAATGATACTCTGTACTTCTTCATATGTTTTAGAAGTTAAGGGAATTCCATTCCACTCCAATACTTGCATCCCTAAAAAGAGAAATTTGAGTATAAAATTAAACATGTAAGCTATCTCTATTCTGGGTCCACAGGGCATAGAAGACATTTCTTTGTATTTAAAAGTCAACTCGGCACACCATTTCAGAGAACATCATCTCAAACTTCTCTGCAACATTTTGTAGTTTGATTTCATCAACTTATGTGAGAACACAAAATATATTTAATACAACATGCACAATTTTGCCTTCGAAAACCTATACATGTTAGCAAACACATGCATTCTGTTCACACTGCTATCAAGAAAACATTGAATATATATTGCTTGGACCAATTTTGTTTAGAAAACGAACAGTTACAACTGTTCCATATAATTTGCCCTTGGGGAGCAAACTACTAGAAAAGCATGAACTTCCATATTCTATCATGGAATGGTAGTGGCAGAAAAAAAGTCATCAAGATTTTCTTGTTAAAATCTCTCCAGAAACTGCTGTACCTTCTCTCTCTCTCTCTCTCTCTCTCTCTTTTTTTAAGTAAAACAGATTTTACTTTGTATCTTTTTCTTTGCTGCATGTCAGCTATTCCTGAATGCAGGAGCAGGAATGTCTTAGGAAAAACAGCCTGTGGGTCTGTGACTTGTACAGTTAAGGGCCTGTACTCAGAAAGGCTCCATGCTTGAGGCTGTTGCCATCTAAAAATTTTTTAAATAATGTATGAAAAACAACCCACATTTTCATTTTGCACAGGTCCCATAAATTATGTAGCTGGCCTTGCCTGGCCAGGGTATTTTATTTTTCCTCTTTACCTAAAAAGATAATTCCATACAAAAAAAAGTAAAATAGTTATATCATTGATATTTAAACAGTTTACACCTAGTTTCTTTGGTCCATTGTATTTGAGCTGCCAAAATAATTTAGGGTATACATTTGGCATGACTCACATGGAACTAATATGTGGGTATGTGAGCTGGACATATAAAGATGAAATCATCCCACACAGTGCCAAAATATTTGAGAATGTTAACCAGCTTTACCTGAGAAAAATGTGTCTATACCATAATCTAAATAAAATAATAATTGTTAAACAAGTAAGTTCTTAATGAGCTTTGCCCTTTTCCATATTGTTCACCACTGGCTTTAATGGAAAATTCTAAACATATATTCAAACGTTTTAATAATTATGATATACATTCAAAGAAAGCAGATTATAAGTTGCAATCAAGTAAGAGAAATGCTTTTCCACTCCAATGAAATACCAAAAGAAGACCATAAAAAGGCTCACAGTAACACAAACAAAATGACTTTTCTATAACTTACTCCAAGAAAACTTTATCTTCAGTTGGGCCTTAGGTTTATTTCAATAATCCAAGGCTGTTGTACACATAAAATGAGAAAATTATGTAAAAGACGGTGACAACACCTCTAGAAAGAAAACTATGGCACACTGAGAGAGGAAAGCAAAGCACTTTTTAAAATTTGGACAAAAAGTACATTTATAAACAGATGATTCTGAATTGAAACAAATTAATGCTGTTATAATTCAGAAATTGCATTGTCACTTTTTTTGCAGAAGCATATTTTATTGAAAGAAATAATCACATATCTTCATTATTTTTCTGTTGAATTTACCCATTTCTTTATATATTGAAATAAAGAGCAAATTTTTAAAAAAATGATTATTCAGTGAAATGACAAAAAATGCATCTACTCATAGGAAGGAAAATCATCCAGTACTGCTAATAAGCAATACTTATTTTTTTTCAATATTGCCAAAAAATTTATAGATAATTGGGGTTTTGCCTTGATACCTATCTGGGACCATGAACTATTTGATCTGCATCTCTGTTAAAACAGGCCAGCTGAACTTCTTTTCCATTCAGTTTCTCCCCAGAGTTGGTACAGTGCTGGAGTTCAAAAGATTATCATTTGTTGTTGTTGGGTTTTTTTATTATTTATTTTTTAGGTATAGATGGACACAACACAATGCCTTTTATTTTTATGTGGTGCTGAGAACCGAACCCGGGTCCCACCTGTGCTAGGTGAGTGCTTTACCTCTGAGCCACAATCCCAGCCCCATTGTTGTTTTTTTAAAGTCTTGGCTGGTACCCATGATGAGACCCTGTAAGAAAGGTGATGACTGGAACAGTTACCCAATACTTACCCTTTCCATTGTTTGTATACCTACAAATCCTGCAAGAACCGTACAAATAATGAATGAAAAAGTACAAATCACCCTGTATTCATTTCAGAAAATGGTTATAGAAGTTGTGAGAATTAAATACATAACTTTAAAAGATATCCTTGATACATCACATCAATGGAATAAAGGACAAAAACTTTATAATCATCTCAATGGATATAGAAATGACATTTAAAAACATTTATTATCTCTTCATGATAAAAACAAAGAAAAAACCAGGATACATCATAATAAAGATCACTCATGTTAAGCCAATAGCTAACATTACACTAACAGGGAAAAACTCAACTAAACAAGGATGTTCTCTTTCACTACTTGTATTCAACACAGTATGCAGAATCCTAGCCAGAGTATGCCAGAAATAAAGAATATCTAAATTGGAAAATAAAGAATCAAATTCTCACAGTTCACAGATGACATGATTTTATATATTGAAAACCCCCCAAACTCCATCAAAAAACTATTAGGACTAAGAAACAAATTCAGCAAAGCTGCAGGACACAAAAGCAACCTATAAAAATCAGTAGTGATGCTACATGCCAGAAGTGAATTATCTGAAACAGAAAACAAGAAAGCAATTCCATTTACTGTAGCTAAAAAAATAACTTTATGATACAAAATTTCATTTTACATTACCACTTGATTTGTTTAATATTTACCATTAAATCAAAACACCTTGTTGTTACAATTATTTAGTTAACAGTCAAAATTCTTGCAGGTCACTGTATTCAAACATACATCACACCAAAGCTCATATCTGAGCTCATTTTCTTCTTTCCACATGTATTTTCCCAGCATCTAGTATGTTACCTTTATGTCCAATATTAGTTATAAAAATAAAAAGATTATAATAGAAAAATTAGAAATAACTTGGCAATTAATAAAATAAAGGTAATTCACAGAGGAGCAAGTCTAAAACTGCTACAGGTAAATTAAGAAACATTTAGATTTATTAGTGATTAGAAGTGCAAATTAAAACAAGAATGCAAATATTACCTCTCATCATATTTAAAAAAAGTATGAAAGCCAGAAAATGCCATGTGTTGAATGGACATAGGCTCAGGAGACCCTGACCTCTCCAAGGAAAATCATACTTTATAGATGGTGTGCTCCATCCAGCTTATTCCCACTCTGTGATGTGAGAATGCTATTACTAGGATGAGATTAGAAAAAGAGCTTGTTTATTAAAGGTGTAATTATCTTAATGAGATTAAAGAATGCAACTGTTTCAGAAGGCAATCTGGAAGAAATTAGTTAAATTAAACACACAAATGCCCAGACATCCCCTTCTTGAGTATTTGTGGAATTAGAAAAGCTGGGCCTTGGGAGTGTAGGAATGTTAATGATGGAAATAGTTGGCAAAAGAAACAGAACACACCTGGTGTTGATGCCAGAAGGTGAATCCATCATAATATCTTTGGCAGGTAAAAACAAGTGAGAAACAGGATCTGGTACATAGAGCAATGCCATTTATATAGACTTCAATGATATGCATGTAAAATTATAGTATATGTTTTACAAATACATAGCAGGCTTTACATAAAATAGTTGCCAAGAAGGGAACTTAAGAAGAAAATAAGAGAAAATGAATGAGTTAATAAATGAATGAATGAATGAAAATATAGGCATGAAGAGGAGAGCTAGAATGAACCAATAGGATGGTGGGCTATAAAATGAGGATTTGATGTATGTGGGGGTCCAGAACAGAAAGGAGAATTCTAAAATAAATTTAAACACACACACACACACTCACACACACATTGATTTATATAGATGTATATGTGTGTGTGTGTGTGTGTGTGTGTGTGTGTTATAGTATTTTTGTAACTTCAGAAGTCCAACACATTCAGGGGTCCAACAAATTATTCATATCAGTTATACTAACTACACATTCACTTTTATGTTAGGCTGTGTTAATATGTGAGAAATATATAGATACATTTTATTCTATTTTGACAAATATAATTGTTGTAATTTGCAATCTCAACCTATTCATATAGTAACATCAAATAAGAAACTAAAAAGGAGGCATAGAAGAAAGGGATAAGAAAATAGGAGAAAGGGAATATGTAGCAAAGGGGGAAAAACAGTATTTGAACAGTGTCCTACTTATAGGACAAGCAGATTCCCTCAGTGATGATAAGACGTTAAAAACCCTGGTATGTTTAACTGAGGAAATTCAACTATAAATATGAAATCGAAAGGTTGGAAATTATCTCACTAAAGAGCTAATACAATAATTTTGCTACTTTTATCTTTATTATTGCTATCATGTTTACTCTTGGTACTGGTAGTTCAAACAAAACTTAAAATAATGCAAATATACAAAAATTGACCTACTTTCATTAAATCAGGCTGCATTTACATGCTGTTTCCCTGGCCACACACTTACATGATACCCTAAGTTTCCTTGATATATATGAATACATTATGAATTTAAATGATCTCAATATGTTAGTCAACTTTCTGTTCTTATAACCAAAAAACTGAGATAATTTACTTATGAAATGTTTATTTTGGTTCAAAATTTTGGAGGTTCAAGACCATGATTGATTGGTCCCATTGTTTTAGGTCTGAGCATGTAGGAAAGCAAAACCTTTTACATCACAAACCAGGGAGTAAAACAAAAGAGGACAGAACCAGGGTCCTACAACTTCCTTCAAGGGCATGAACACAATGACTTCACTACTTCTCACAAGTCCTTGAACGGTTCCACCATTTCCGAAAAGCACCACTGTAGGGAAGAAGTCTTAAACACATGGGCCTTTGGATGAAATTCAGAATCCAAACCATAGTCCTGAATAAGGATGTAAGAACAATTTGCATTAACCAAGACACTGCCTCTAGAGATATACTGGAAGAAGGATAATCTGACTTTTGTTTTGTTGAAAATGGAATCTTAATTGAAAAGCATTTTTTAACCCAGTAACTTTAATAATGTATTCACATGTAACTGTGTGTGTGTGTGCATGTGCACGAGCGAGAGAGAGAGAGAGAGAGAGAGAGAGAGAGAGAGAGAGAGAGAGAGAGAGAAAATTAAAACTTGCCTACTTCTCAGTAAAGAAAATATGTACTATTTTCAGAAGGATAAATGTTGTAGTTTTCAGAAGTGTATTTTTTGAATGACCTTGCTGCAGGTAGCTGACAGTTCATACTTTCTCTTCACCATAATCAAACTGTGCTCACATTTACTTTCGTTATTAACTAGCTGTTGTACCCTTGAACAAGTTGGTTAATTTGCCATCCTTGATTCTCTCAAGGGAGATTACACTTGCTCCATAACTAGTTTATTTCTGCTCCATGATGTGGAGAATGGGAAGTTCATGATAGAATGGAATAGAAAATGCAATATTTGAGCTGCAGATTTATATGATAAATTTAAAGAATATTTTAGAATCCTAAAATCTCCATAAAATAAATTATTTTTACTATCTACAACTTTTCTTGACATATGCAATAAAATTTCTCAAGCATAGAAAAAAAAATGTCATCTTCTATTTTGCATTCCTCCCAATTCCTCTCGCTTCCCTCTTAGTGGCAGTTTTCCAAGTTCTTCATTTTTCCTGGCTCCCAAGGTTTCTATGGTATCATCCTGACATAACTTTCCCTTACTCCCAGCCATTGCTATGCTTGTTCTGGGTTGGTCAGTTCTGGGTTTGGAATATGAAATGTTAAATTTGAATCTAAATTTGGTTTAAATTTACATGCCAAATAAAGTATTGAGTTTCCAAAGTTGATATAAATCTAAAATGCATTTTATTAACTTTAGTTATTTGCATTAAATTTTCATCAGAAATTCTTGAGAACAAATAAAAAATTAAAATGTCAAAATTTTACTCTTTAAAATATATTTTAAAAATATGTGATATGTCACAATGAAATATTACTAAGCCATAAAAGAATGACTTTATGATATTTGCTGGTAAATGGATGGATCTGGAGACTATGATGCTAAGTGAAATAAGCCAAACCCCCAAAAGTTAAGATCAAATGCTCTCTCTGATATGTGGATGCTAACACACAACTTGGGGTGGGGGGCAGAGAATAGAAGTTCATAGATTAGACAAAGGGGAATAAAGGGAAGGGAGGAAGGATAGGAGTAGGAAAGACAGTGAAATGAATCTGATTTAACTTTCCTATGTACATATGTAAATACACCACAGTGAATCTCTACATCATGAACACCACAAAACTGGGATACTAATTAGAATAAGATGGACTCCATGTTTGTATAAATATGTCAAAATATACTCTATTGTCTTGTATAATTAAAAAAAAACAAAAACAGTGATATGCAAATTTCCTCTCCATAGTATCAAGGTAAGGGAATTTCTAATTCATAGGAAATTTTAATGTGAATTTAATCAGTGCATATTCCTTTAAATATAGTAATATCAAACTTGCTATATGTAAAATATATAGAAGATTTGTGGTAATTGTCTTTTTTTTGTTTTAAGCCACTGTATAATTTATATTGAACATGAAGATTAAAAAAGGGTTATTAAGCAAAAATATATACTAGTATAGCATAGTCTATTTCCATCCTTGGGCAGGAATACAGGCAAGATTTCTACAGACAAACATTATACAGCTTGGGTCTATTTTTAAATTGCTCAGAATTGAAGAAATTAAATTATACATTTGAAACATTCATTTGTATTATGATCTTGAGCAATTTACTTTCTACGTGACTTCTTTCACTCACGTGTTTTGGTAAGAACAAGCAATTAAAATTAGCAAGGTTAATGTATGCACACAAAAATTCCCAAATAAAATTAATTAATATAAAAAAGTTCTCATGACATTTTGAATAGGAAAAAAAATTTAAAAACCTAATGAATACCAAAATTGTCTGAGCTCCCTGAGCTGACCCAAACTTCTTTTATACATCTGGCTTACATTGAAAAATACTTATAATCAACAACTTCTGCACTCAGATCTAAAATAGGTTTGGCTTCAATTGCAAAAGGAATAATTGTAAAATAAATAGACTCTGACATACTTTGCAGTATTAATGATTAATAACGAAAATACATTGTTGGAGGATTACATGAATCAAATGTGTGTTGTTGAAGCATAAGTTGGCATCACTTTACAGACTGATGTTATAATGCAAGATCCTTGCAGATACTCTAATTTGTTAACCTAATTATTGAAAAGGTGATATATAAGAGATGATGTATCTTGATATGTCTTGTCTACACAACCAGGCCAATGCTAGTACCAATTATTAGAAAAATGCACTTAATTGATGCTATCTAAACTTACATGGTAGCCCACCTGAATATAAACAATGTTCAAAGATATAAAACTCAGCATAAAACACACAAATAATTTATAAGGCCAAATTGTATTATCTGTATGATAATATTATCTTGAAGACTTGGGCATATAAAAACTGAAGATATTAATGAACATACAGAAAGTTCTTGTATGGATTTAGGGTGGCAACAATAAAAATTATAAATGCATGAAAACTAATTGGCTTCTTCATCTCTTTTCCTCATCCCTCTCCCAAATAAGAAACCAATATCACATTTCTCCAGAAAGTTATGTTGTAACCTGCCAGAAGAGAAAATAATATAGTAATGATTAAAGAAATGGAAGTCAGAGAGTCAGTTCTAGGAAAGAGATGTAGCTGGAGTTTTCAAAAGCAATCACAACCGTCATTCTGTTCAAGGAATATGGCATTACCTCAAATAAAAACACTATCAGGCACCTTCAGAAAGTTGGACATTAGACTATCTGTGACTCATTACTCTTATTAAAAAACTTGGGTACAGTTAAGGGCGCCAATTACTCTCGGGGAAGTGTCCTGGCTTTGTCATGGCACTTTCAGTGTTATGGATCAATGCGTAGAGCTGAGTCCCCAGCATTATAGAATGTATAATACCCTCACCAGGTATTTCCTCGTGCAGGTGGGGCAGGAAACACCAAATAATGAATATGACTATATTTCCTACCAACAGATGAAGGGAAGATTGGAACTGATTACAGTAGATTTATAGAAAAAAAAAGTAATATGTTTCTTGAAATCCAGTATGACTTACAAATTTGTGCTTTGAAAACACGGTTAAGTTGAATAAGGGAATATAATTAGCCATAGTTTGTGGCCCATTTAAGGAAGATTAGCATGATAGGATTCTGTGCTACTTACAATGATCACTAGACTAGTCAAGTATTCCTGTACAGTATTTACTGGAAGGACTGGCGAAATGACAAAGTCACTTTATGGCTTATTATATTTAGATTTACATGTGTCATTTTGTCACAGGCAAAATCAGAGTGGTTGAATGAGTCAGAAGAAGGGGCATGGATGTATTAGAATCATTTTTTATTGATCCCCAGAAAATGTAACATGTAAATCACCACCTCATTTGAAGTTCTGCATCCTTTTTGATATTAATATTTTAAGAATTGTTCATTTTTAAATATTTTTAAGTGTGCCCCACTATTCAGATAATATATTATTTTATTATAAAATATAACCACTTTATTCTAGGCAAATTATTTCTTATAAACAATGAATTAGTGGCAAAACCATCATTATCCCCACTGAGCCTATATATAATGACAATAATATAATATATATAATAATATAATATATATGAGTTCCATATTATAATATTATTTGACAGATTAAATGTATAGAATTTTGCTTACACTACTGAGATGTAACTTTAAATCATGCATAAATGAGGCAAAAAGGGAATTATGTTTCTAAAAGAGACTGTTATGACAAAAGTCTCTCCCAATCAAAAATTAGGTATAAAAGGAAAATTCAAATGCCCTCATGGAAGCAGGGCAAGATGGAGCATACCTGTAATCCTAGTTAGGCTGAGACAGGGAGATTGCAAGTTTAAGGCCAGCCTGGGAAATTCAGTAAGACCCTTTTCAATAAATAAATAAACAAATTAATTGATTAAAAGATGTGGATATAGCTCAGTAATAAAACATATCCAGGTTCAATTCCCATTACTGCAAACAAACAAAACAAAACAAAATATGTATGATATGTCAAGGTCATTGTACTGTCATGTGTAACTAATTCAAACAAATTTTAAAAAAAAGAAATTGAAAAAAAAACCATAGACACTCATCCCATTATATGAGAAAATAAAATGTTTCCTTTCACAAAGGCAGAGGGATATCTTAGGATAATGCAAATACCAAGAGTGCTCTTCCTTAAAGTGTGCCAGGGGGTGAAGTGGGAGGGGTGTAAATGTTAGAATATCATCAGTGCATGTTATATGCCATATTTTTTTTAATATTACTTTTTAGTTCTCGGCAGACACAACATCTTTGTTGGTATGTGGTGCTGAGGATCGAACCCGGGCCGCACGCATGCCAGGCGAGCGCGCTACCGCTTGAGCCACATCCCCAGCCCCTGTTATTTGCCATATTGAAATATCAGCGAATCCCATTTATTTGAACGATTATGTGTTAATAAATATGATAATAAGAAAAAAGCTAAGAAACTATTCCTCCCTAGAAAGTTACAAAGCAGTTATTTGCTGTGTTAAAAAGTTAATTAAATTCATATTTTAATTGATGAATAGGCTACATTTCCAAACTCATTTTTTAAAAGTAGCATTATCCTAATACCAAGGCCAAGCAAGGGCATTTCAAGAAAAGAAAATTACAGGTTAATGGCTCTATTGAACATAGATACACAAATCCTAAACAAAAGCCTAGCAAATTCAAAAACACATTAAAAAGATTGTTCACCATGATCATGTGGGGTTTCATTCTGGGAGGCAAGAATGGTTTCCAATACACAAATCAATAAATGTAATATAC
This sequence comes from Urocitellus parryii, assembly GCF_045843805.1. Taxonomy (NCBI): domain Eukaryota; kingdom Metazoa; phylum Chordata; class Mammalia; order Rodentia; family Sciuridae; genus Urocitellus; species Urocitellus parryii. The sequence continues at coordinate 63,991,313 of NC_135533.1, forward strand.
TACATCAATGGAATGGAGGAAAAATTCATCTCAATAAGTGCAGAAAGAACATATCTTTATAGTATATCACATTGACAAAATACAAAAATTTCCATGGACATGAGAAGGCAGAGGAGGAGTAGGAGGAGAAGGAGGAGGAGAGAGAGGGGAAGGAGTCCTCAGAAGAGAAGGAGGAATCCTAGAAACAGCAATAGTAATAGTAGTATTAAAAGGCATCCACATGGGAAAGGAAGAAGCAAATGTGGGTAGATGGCATGATCCTATATATAGAAAACCTTTTTAATTCCATCAGAATATTGCTATAATGAATAGTCAGTCAAATTGCAGTATAAAAATTAAAATAAAACATGGCCACCATTCTATAAACTAACAATGAAAATTCTATAAACTAACATGAAAATTAAATGATTTAAAAATCCCATTTACAAAAGCAATAAAAATAAATAAATTAATAAGCCATACATTTAACCAAGGATATGAAAGATCTCTACAATGAAAACTAAGATACTGATGAAGACTGAAGACAAAATTTCATGGAATGATGTCCCATGCCATCCATTGAAAGAATTCATACTGTTAAGATTTCCATACTATTTTAGTGATTTTGTAGGTTTAATGTGACCACTATAAAATTTTTAAGGACTTTTTTCACAGAAACAGAAAAAAATAGTTCAAAATTCATATGGAATCAAAAGTATCCCAGATAGTCAAACAATCTTGAGAAAGAACAAAGTTGGAGGCATCCCAATTTTTAATTTCAAAATGCATACTCACAGACCAATGGAACAGAACTGACAGCCCCAAAATAAATTGAAAAATATATGCTCAACTATCCTCTAATGGTGTACCAAGAATACACAACAGGGAAATGATGTATTCCTGTTTCTAGGTATATATCTGAAGGAAATGATATCCCCTGATGGGCTGGGAATATAGCTCTTTTGGTAAAGTGCTTGCCTAGCATGTACAAGGGCCTGGGTTCAATCCCCAGCACCACCATCAACACACACAAAAAAACCACCCAAAACAAACAAACAACAACAAAAACCCGCCCTGTTTATCAAAATAACTAAGACATGGAAACAATCTTAGTGTCTGATGATGGATGAATGGATTGAAATGAATAATACACACACACACACAATAGAAAAAATAATTTTGTATTTACAACAACATGATTGAAACTTGAGAGCATTATTCTAAGTGAAATAAGTATATCAGAGAACAACAATGTGTGATCTCGATCATAAGTAGAATCTAAAAGGGCTGAACTCACCGAATCAGAGTGAAATGGTGGTTTGCCAGGGGATGGGAGATGGGGAAATGGGAAACACTGGCCAAAATGTTGAAACTTTGAGTTACAAGATGGATAAGTTCTGGGGACTCTAACATTGATGATGATTAAAGTTAGCAATACAGTTATATACTTAAAATTTGCTAAGAAAGTAGATCATAGATGTTCTCACCAATAAACAAATCAATATGTAAGATGAGGGATATGTAAATTAATTATTTAAACTTAATTAATTATTTAAACTTAATTAATTTAGCTTTGTAATATTATTTAAACTTAATTAATTTAGCTTTGTAATATAAACATAAATCAAAATAAGGAAAGTAGTATTAAAGTGGAAACAGTCTTTAACAAATACTTTGTTTATATTTGAATCGATGACATGTAATGATTATATGAATGATAAAATCAAAATTAAAACAGTAATCCTTTGATTCACAATTTCTTTCAACACTAGAAGTATAAAAGTTATATGTGGAGAAGTCATTTTAAATAATAAAAAGTCAGTAACCATGTTACCTTCCTCAGAGAATTTTCAAAGAAATAAATTATGTGTCAAGTTATTTCACAAGAAGTGCCAATATTTGTTTCTTTACATTATATAGAAGAGTTAGCTTCGTTTTGATAGATGTTCAATAAAGAACAACTGGCATTTGATGGTTGAATTCCATAAAAAATGTTCTCCATCACTTTAAATAAATAGAATTCAATTTCAAATGCTATCAATCAATATTATAGTATAAACAGTATCCTACAATAATTGATTTTCCATTGAAAAACAAGATTGTCTAAGAAGAGTCTAACAGCATATCTGTCATCTGATATATAACAAATATATCTCTTCTCTCCAGCTTTGTCACATTCATGCAAAGAAATAATTTCTCATAAGCAAACATGATTGCAACATAAAAAATGAATGCAGTATAGTTTTATAAGAATTATGGAAAGTATTCATATGTACACCATGAAATTATAAGGAGTCCTTTTGATGAAAAGAAAGGTTATTAGACCCATTGCATTTATGTTTCTACCTATGATATTAATAAAGAGCACCAGTAAAAGATGTTTAAGAAAACAATAATGAAGTCATTTTGCCTACTTTTTTCCTCATTTTATCTTCATAGTCATCTAGTAAGATAGAGTACAAATATCCCTATTTTTTACAGATGAAAACACTAAGTTTTGGAAACCATATTTAGTGACAGTTCAAAAAGACAGGTTTCTTGATGAGTTGCCTAAGTTCAGCAATATTAGCATTCTAAAGGCCTATTTTATATTTAAGTTATACAAAATACCTCATAAAATTTTGACTATTTTCATAGCTGATGCCTTATATTTAAGTGCATAACAAATATAAATGAATATATTTTAACTGAGATAAATATAACTACATTAAATCTACATATATTCAGTCAGTATGTATCAAAGAGGATTGAAGATTCTGGGCCACTATTATCAGTTGGTTGTGATTTTGGATCATACAATTAAGAAGCAAAACAGGAACAAATGTTTTCAGAGTGTAAAGGAGGTATGGAGGCAGCATCTCCAGGGTTAGAATGAGACAATGGGTGTGAAGTTGAGAAGTAGAGATGGGGATGGATGAAGAGGTCAAATGGACTGGCATATGTTGTAAAAGCCATGTAGGCCTCATTATATTCAGACTTAATTCAGTTGATGATATTAAGGCATAGATGAAAGATTTACAATAATCCCATCCTCATTTTAATAACATTCTACCATTTGGAGAGGACATATGCTTTCTTTCTCATATTGTTCCCAACTTTGGCAGGTTGGCGTCAGTCTCTTTTCTGTTTTCTCTGTATCATGCACATACTTCTATTATATTCAATACACATTATTTTGTTTTTGTAATTGTTTCCACTGCTGTTGTGAGAATTTCTATATCCATAGTACAAGTGTTTACTGAACAAATGAAGAAAATCAAAGCAGACTGGAAGCTGGGAGATTTGGTAAGACGATAAGAACTCAAAATCGTAATTGATTTTACATTTTTACATTAAATGCAGTTTTCAGAGAATGTTATCATGATAAAAAATGGGATTTCTGGAAATCAGTTCTTTTAATCAATAAAGTACTTAAATCCATTTTTCATAGTTTATTAATGTAAACTCCCTAAGCACCATAAAACATTGGTAGAGATTTTATTCAATTTTTCTCCCCAAATACTTATGGCAATATTGGCAGAGACATAATTTTCATAAATAAATATTACATAGTGATCTTCCTTCACAAACATTAAAAAATGTGGCTTTTGGCCATCTTTTCTTCTACCAAGATGTGAATTAACAATGAAGGAAATAAAAAATTGAACTGCCATCTGGAGAATCACACAAATATACATTTAAGAGAAGTTCCTATTAAAGGATATGTATATTGTATTAATTTAAAACAAGGCAGAATATGTGAATGCCAAATACTCTGTAGTTTTGTTATATTACATATAGATTTAACTTTAAAAAAAATATTTGAGTAACTTTTGAATTACTAAACATGGAAACTATGTATAGGAATAAATGACTGAACATATTGAGGTCATTTTCATTGAGATAAATTTAACATATATGTATATGTGATATTTAACATATATATGAAATTTTATATATATAAATCTACATATACTTTAAATCTATATTCAGTCAGTACGTATCAAAGAGGATTGAGATTCTGGGCCACTATTATCAGTTGGTTATGATTTTGGATCATACAATTAAGGAGCAGAACAGGAACAAATGTTTTCAGAGTGTAAATGAGGTACTGAGGCAGCATTTCCAAGGTTAGAATGAGGCAACGGATAGATATGGTGTGTGTGTGTGTGTGTATACCATTTCTCACCATTTCACCTATCCTATTTCTACCTAGGTTATTTCTAAAGTTTCTCAACTACTTTCCTTACTTCTACTTTTACTCCTTTCAGACAATTTTTTTTTGAGAGAGAGAGAGAGAGAGAGAGAGAGAGAGAGAATTTTAATTTTTTTTTTTTTTTTAGTTTTCGGTGGACACAACATCTTTGTTTGTATGTGGTGCTGAGGATTGAACCTGGGCCGCACGCATGCCAGGTGAGCGCGCTACCGCTTGAGCCACATCCCTAGCTAGCCCTCAGACAATTCTTAATATGGCAGCAAGAGTAATGCTATTTAACAGTGTTCAGCTTGTGTCAGGTAAATGGCTTCTCATCTCACATCAGAGATTAAATATTTTACAGTTGCCTATAAGATTTAATCTCTATTACTTCTCTAACCAAAACTCTTGCTGTCCCCAATTCCACATATTCCATCAATTCCAGCTACACCAACGTCTTTGCTGTCTTGCCATTCCTTGGCATACACCAGCATGCTCTTGCTCAAGGTCCCCCTTCCTCACCTTGGTGGCTTTACTGAAATCTTCCCTTTTCACTGAGGTCTTCTCTGATCACCCATATAAACATGATATGCCACCTTCTTACCTGCCAATGCCTACCCTCCTTCCTTTATTTTTCTTCTTAGCATTTATTACCATTTAATATATGAAATTGATAAAAATACTTTTTTGAATTTGCTACTAGAATGTAAGGTCAATGCTTTTATTCATTGAAGCTCCAAAAGGACTGAGAAAAATGACTGCTTTACCTATATATCCTAAAGCATTTTTTTTCCAAAACTAAATGGATTAATGATGATACTAGGTGAATTCAAGCACCCATAGTCAACAATGATGAGGATCTTGGACATGAGCAGAGAGTAAAGTAGCTTAAGATATGGAATAAACAATCTTATTTTCTCCCACACAGTCAGTGAAACTCAATAAATATATGAAAAACCATTCATGTGAACTTGTTGAGTATTGAAATGAAAAACTGTATTCCTGTAGAATACTGTTTCTGCTTAAGCTCTGGTCACTATATCCAGAATATAATAGTAACTTATAACTATCTATTAAAAATTTATAAGTGAATAAAAGCCTTGAAAGATCTGTATGGTCTGCACAGTGTCTTGTCCACAGAAAATAATGGTTTGCTCTTCAAAATAATCCAAAAGTTACTTGGAATTCTTGGGTTGCAGGAATGTAAACCTGTGAGCTCCATTAGGCCATGATCCTGGTATAGTGCATGAAGACTTGAACAATGTATTCTGCATCTCTTTATTTTCATTTTCTTTCAACATCATAATGAAAACACCACAAACATTGTTAGGTAAGGAAAAGAGTTTTTATTCCCTAAAGGCATACTTTCCATAGTTTTCAGATGTAGTTTATATTTTTATTCTTTCAGATCCTGATCAAACTTTCCCTGCACAATGGAAATTTTGGGCCCACTGCTTTGTAGGGTCTTGGCACTGTGAGAGCAAGAAGAACCAAATCATTATATTTCCTTCTAGGATATATCTATACAGAGTCGATACTGAGTGAATGTTATGACCTATTTTAATTCTTCATTATTTCTAGTATTCCTAATGTTCTCACCTCTGCTCCTTTGCAGCAGTCATCTCTCTGGACTTCTGTCTATCCCCTCCAGCCACTTTTTCATCATTTTACTATTTCAAATCAGTAGGTTCTTGTATTTCTACAGTAAGATCCTCAATATCTTTCACCAGGAAGAAACATTTCATTCCGGGATAAAGCCAGATCTTGCAAAGCTTGAAGCTTATACAGTTTATTAAAAAAGTATAACATTATTTATATTAAATTAAAGTGGATATTTGTTAAAAGATGAAACAACAACCAATTACAAATGTTATAAAGCTGACATGTACCACAATTCTCAAATATTTTTAAGCCAATCCTATCTTTGTAAGGAGCTATATGAGAGGAAGGAGCACTGAGAGTCATGATTTATCTACTTCTTATCTCACTTATTCTTTCATTTCTTGTGATTAAGTTTTAGTTCCTAGATCTCCATCTTATATGACATACCCAGCTTAATGGCACTCACATATTACCACCTCGCCTGCCACCTCCAAATATTTGACTCTATGTTTCTTCAGGTTAAATCTGTCCCTTATATCTCTTCAACAGGCAAAGTCCTATAGGTTTAATGTCAAAGACCAGGTAAAATCATGAAAATGACACTAACTCAGAGTCTTCTGACACCAAGTTTGATGATTTTTCCATCAGGAATATGATATATTTCTGTAGTTCACAGTTAAGATTTGAGCATGGTTAACGATCTAAACAGGTACAGGTATGGGGCATGAAATTCAAAATTAATATAGCAAATATTATTCTTACCATATAAGATCTCCAAAGTTGAAAATAAGGACAATTTCTGCACCAATTACAATATGCCAAACACTATGTGTTTCTGATATATTATTTATCAATCTGATAACAATTTGGTAAACACTACTATTATCCTCATTTTCCAACTAAGAACACCCAGATACTAAAAGTTAAACAACTTATCCAGGCAGCAAGTACTAGTCCTGGTCTTAAATCCTAACTTATCTCACTCTAAAAATATTCTCTCAATTATTAAACAAAAAGTAATGACACTTGAACCCAAATAAGTATTATCCTCTGATAAATATCAAAATGAATGTGTACAGGAAAGGCATCTTTGTCCTGGCAATGAAGCTAATAATTAGCATCCTGATGTAGTAAGACTGATATTACTGCAGCCTATAAAAATGTATTAAAACCTCCCAGTCCACATACAAACAATTTGTATTTTTTTCTTCCCAGAAGACAGTTCCTAAATATTCACTAGAAAATCTCTGTACCAACATGAAATGTAACCTTGTCATGTGTACCTAACATACTGGCTGTAGGGAATTCTGAGAAATCTCATGCTAATTACTAATCCGTACCTGGTATTCCCCCCAGAACAAGAACAAGGAAGCTCACTCATCTGTGTGCAGTGTTTCTTGATCTCCAACCTTGATCACTGCCATGCCATCTGTAACATATGCCAAAAAAGCATAAGCAGGAATAGAGACTTTCTTGCCTGGGAACAATCTCCCTTGATTACACAGAAGTGTATCCTCTAAGAATGCTACTGGAATCAGCTCTTGTAAAATAGACATCTTCACGGAAGGGACTTCCAGAGGCCACCATCTAAAATCAAAATCACCACTTCTAAATTGGTTAACGTCACTCTTACAGGGAATACTGATTCTCAACAATAAATCCACCAGTATTTTCTTGCCAGAAACTGTCAGTTCATCTTTAAGAAGAACTAGCCAGTTGGATCATTATCAACCACTTTCACTGAAACAACTAAAAACTTAAAAATTTAAAACTATCTATGAATTAGAATTTATGCACAGGTAAAATCCCTCATAGACTAGCTTATTGATAACAATGAGTTTTTTCTCATCTCTGTGTAGGTCTAAGGTCTGGGAGAGCTAACTTGCTGTTAGGCTCTACATATACAAGTAAACACTGGGCATCATTGGTTTTTAACTTTTGTTCTCATTGTGTTTCCACTTATTCATTAAAAAGGTTCTTGGAGCTACATTCATATTTGAATACTACATTCCTAGTTTTTGGCTAAAAATTCCAAAAAAATTTTCATAATATTGTAGATATTATCTTCAAAAGATTTTACTAAATTAACTTTCAAACAACCTATCAATGTACACCAACTGTTTTTGGTCCACTAGATAAAAGATATTTCAAGTCCTCATTGATTCATTTTTTTCTTATGAATATTGTTGAAATTATAAAACTATGATTCCAGAAGTGTATTTCACATTTAATATGTTATGATATAAAAAAAAACCAGGACAAAATTTATTTGGAGAACAAGAAATCCAGTGATAAAATAAAGTTTAGAATGCAGGATATGCACATAAAGTATTAGATTTATCCACAATAGTTCCCAAATAAATGTCTATTTTATTAATATTTTCTACTCTGCCTCTTATTTTGAATACTTAATAATATTATTATGAGTTCGCATAGAAAAATACAAAATTACTGTTAAATAATTGCTATTTATTTATTTATTTTTAGCTTTCTTAAAGCCTATTTTATTGTATTGATTTAGAATACAATGACTAAATCTCCAGGTCAAACAAAGATTCTGTATTATGAATATTTTGAAGGCTCAAATAGGACTAATATATGTAAAAAAGAAAAAATATCTGTAAAAATATATTTTTTCTACAATAATCTATGCATTCAGTATAGTAACTATCAAATCTCGACAGAGATTGTCATGAAAATGAACAAGCTGATTTTAGAATTTATACACAAGTCAAAGGGTCAAGAATTGTTCCAAGAGTATTTTGAAGAACACAATATAGTTTATTTTCCTATAACATGTCAGGACTTAATAGAAAAATATTATAATTAAAACTGTAATATTATTGAAGGGGTGGACATGTAGACCAGTATCATGGAATATGAAACTCAGAAAAGACTCATAAATGTGCAAAAACTTCAGTGTATGATACACAACACTGTAGATCAGTCAGAGTAATAATACATGATTCAAAAACTGGTGCATGAAAAATTGCCTATTCAAATTGGGAAGGAAAACAAAAGTATACTATAAGTTTCTATTCCAGATCAAAGATAAACTAGAACTAACTTAACTCAATGACTATAAGGAAACATATAGCTTTATAATTTTTGGAAGAAAACATAGAATAACATTTTTAAGACTTTAGAGCATGAAACATTTCTTAAATTTAACTTAATAGAAAAAACAAATTTGACTATATTAAAATTCAAAAAAAGAATTTCAAAAAATAAGCCACATAGTAGAAGAAGGTATTTCCATCCTACATACTTAGGAAAGCATTATATCCAGAATATATAAAGAATCTCTAAAAATCGATAAAAATACACAAAAACCCAATTGAAGAATTAGGACAAAGAATAAGTAAATCACAAGTGAGAAAAACTGAAGAGCTAATAAGATTACTAAAATATGATCACACTCAACACTACTAAAGGGGAAGTAAATGAAAATAACAGTAGGATATCATTCTATATTGCTGCTAAAAAGGAAATATAGGCTCTATAGTATAACTTAAGGTCTGGTATTATGATGTCTCCTGCTTTACTCTTCTTGCTAAGGATTGCTGTGGTATTCTGGGTCTCTTATTTTTCCAAATGAATTTCATGATTGCTTTTTCTATTTCTATGAAGAATGTCATTGGGATATTAATAGGAATTACATTAAACCCATATAATACTTTTGGTATTATGGCCATTTGGACAATGTTAATTCTGCCTATCTAAGATCATGGGAGATATTTCTATCTTCTAAGGTCTTTTTCAATTTCTTTCTTTAGTGTTCTGTAGTTTTCATTGTAGAGGTATTTTATAACTCTTTTGTTAGACTGAATAAATATTTTTATTTTTTTGAGGCTATTGTGAATGGGGTAGTTTTCCTAATTTCTCTTTCAGTGGATTAATCACTGATGTATAGCAACACATTTGATATATGGGCATTAACTTTATATCCTGCTACTCTGCTAAATTTATTAGTTCTAGAAGTTTTCTGGTGGGGTTATTTTGGATCTTCTAAATATAGTATCATGTTGTTGGCAAATAGTGATAGTTTGCGTTTTTCTTTTCCTATTCGTATCTCTTTAATTTCTTTCGTCTGTCTAATTGTTCTGGCTAGAGTTTCAAGGATGATGTTGAATAAAAGTGATATAAGAGGGCATCCTTGTCTTGTTCCAGTTCTTAGAAGGAATGCTTTCAATTTAGAATGATGTTGGCCTTCAGTTTAGCGTTCATAGCTTTTATAATGATGAGGTAACAAAAAAGGCATGGTGTTGGCACCAAAACAGAAATATAGGCCAATGGTACAGAATAGATGACACAGAGTCAATCTCACATAAATAGAGTTATCTCATACTAGACAAAGGTACTAAAAACATATATTAGAGGAAAGATAGCCTCTACCACAAATGGTGTTGGGAAAACTGGAAATCCATATGCAGCAAAATGAAATTACACCCCCTTCTCTCACCCTGCACAAAACTCAACTCAATGTGGATCAAGGACTTAAGCACTGGAACAGAGACCCTGAACCTAATAGAAGAAAATATATGCCCTAAATTCTACTATGTAGGCTTAGGATCTGACTTAATTACCAAGACTCTTTCTTTAAAAAATATTTTTTAGTTGTATATTTATACTATACCTTTATTTTCTTTCTTCATTTTTATATGGTGCTGAGGCTAAAACCCATTGCCTCACACGTGTAGGCAAGCACTCCACCACTGGGCCACAACCTCAGGGCCTTAACAAGACTCTTAAAGTACAAGATGTAAAAATCAAGAATCAATAAATGGAATTGAATCAAACTAAGAAGCTTCTTATCACCAAAGGAACCAATTATGAAGAGAGAACCTACAGAATGGCAGAAAACCTTTACCACATGTACCTCAGATACAGCACTAATCACCAGGATGTATAAAGATCTCAAAAAAAAAAAAAAAAAAAAAAAAAAAACACCAAAACCACCAAATAACTCAATCAGTAAATGGGCTAAGGAACTGAACAGACACTTTTCAAAAGAAGACATATGAATCATCAACAAATATATAAAAAAGTGTTCGACATCTCTAGCAATTATAGAAATACAAATCAAAACTCCACTGAGATTCCATCTAACTCCAGTCAGAATGGAAATTATTGAGAATACAAGCAACAATAAATGTTGGTGAGGATGTGGAGAAAAAGTTATACATTGCTGGTGGGACTGCAAATTAGTGCAACCACTATGGAAAACAGTATGGAGATTTCTTAGAAAACTTGGAATGGAACCACCATTTGAACCTGTTATCCCACTTTTTTGGGTTATACCCAAAAGACTTAAAAAACAAACAGCATACAACAGTAACACAGCCACATCAATGTTTATAAGCAGCTCAATTCACAATAGCTAAATGTGGAACCAACCTAGGTGCCCTTCAACAGATGAATGGATAAAGAAATTGTGATTTATCCATATCTATCTATATCTATCTATATATAGTGATTATATATATGTATGTATATATATATACACACACACACACACATACACACACACACACACATATATACATACACAAACAATGGAATATTACTCAGCCATAAAGAAGAATGAAATTATGGCATTTGCAGGTAAAAAGATGGAACTGGAGAATATCATGCTAAACGAAATAAGCCAATCCCAAAGAACCAAAGGCTGAGTGGTTTCTCTGATATGCGTAAGGTAATTCACAATAAAAGGCGTGGACTAAGGAAGAATAGAAGTACTTTGGATTACACAAAGTGCAGTGAAAGGATGGGAGGCAGTTATGGGGGTAGGAATGATAGTAGAATGAATCAGACATTATTACCCTATGTGCATATATAATTAAATGACTTGTGTAACTCTACATCATGTGCAACCAGAAGAATGAGAAGTTCTATTCTGTTTATATATGATGTGTCAAAACTGACATGTATAACTAATTAGAACAAAGAAAAAATCATGAAAAAAAAGAATATAGGTGAAGGAGAGCAAGGATTTAGAGAAACAAGAACATCAAATTTCCACAAAAGAATGTACAAAAGAGTACAATACTTCAGAGAGAAATTTGGAAGATTTACTATATTTGAAGTAGCCCACATGACCTTCTCCTACATTATCTATCAAGACGGATGATGGTCATTATAACCCAGAAATTTGACTTACATTTCAGAAGATGCTATTGGACTAGGAAACTACTTCGGATAATTGTAACATTGTTGGGAAGAGTTTACAAAAATTGTAAATAAACAGAATTTTTGAACTGTAGTAGTGACATACAATGATAAGAATTCTACTTAGTTGTTGAATAATACAATTCTGCCCAGTACTTAAAATAAATGAAAATGTACTCGGTTTAGATAAGTCTCAAAAGCTTCATTTGACCATAAAAAAGATGTGTCACAAAGATATGTACAGTAAAGATATTTTAAAATGAATCCTATTTGGTTGTGGATACATATATAACACTGAAGAAAAGCAAGCAAAAAATGTAACTCTGAAATTAAGTCTGGTAGTTTATTTTGAGGCAGTAGTACGTTTGTGAGAGAAGAAGTGGCTATAGGAGGCTTTGTCTCATTTATATGTACTTATTTCTTTAAAAACACAAAATACGTGTGGTCAAGTGTTAAGACTGCAATATAGTATGTTGGGCATATGACTGTTGGCCATTGACACTCAAACATTTGTAATGAAAATTGGCCAGGGTCCTACTAAGTGTCAACATCAAACTATGGCTGCTAAGAGGCATTCCTCCCAACCAACTCACCAGAGAAGGAGTCATACTTGGGAGATATTGCACTGGGCATCTTAATATGTGAGATGAGCACAAAGTATCAATAAACTGTGTAAATGCGGTAAGGTCATTTTCCTTATTGGGGAGAGGTGTAGACTGGAAAATCATTGCCATTTTAAAATATTTATTTATTATTATTATTATTATTATTATTATTTTATATATTTTTAGTTGTAGTTGGACACCACACCTTTATTTTATTTATTTACTTGTTTTTATGTGGTGCTGGTGATCGAACCCAGCGCTTCACACGTGCTAGGCGAGCGTTCTACCGCTGAGCCACAATCCCAGTCCCTATTTATTATTTTTTAATTGGTACTTTAATCAATATACATACAGTTGAAATTCACTGTGGTATATTAGTATATCTACATAGGATAGTTTGGTGAATTTCATTCCACAGTTCCTCCCATTTCCCCAGCCCTCTTCCCTTCCCTGAATACATTTTCTCTATTCCACTGATCTCCTTTCTATTTTCTATTTTCCCTTTCCCCCTTATTTTATTCTAGCTTCCCCATATGCAAGAAAATCTTAGAATCTTGGTTTTCTGAGTCTGGTGTACTTCACTTAGCATGATGTTGTTCAGCTCCCTACTGCTCAAGGTTACACCCTTACTTTCTGTGGTTACCATGTAATGAAAAATTAACCATTGAGTTGTTTCAATAAAAAAAAAAATATACAAGACTGAGAAAAAAAAACCAAAAAACATGCTTGCCCTTTAAGGAAGAATGAATCCAAAACAAATGTGTTGGTCATCAAGCGATTCCACAATAGAGCTTACCACTTTGAGTTGAGATTTTAAGTTCAAATGCAAAACTCTCCTGTTTTGTGCCCTTCACCTTCTCACAACTACACTGTTTTAGAGCTTCTGAGCCAAAGAACTGGCAGAGTAAAATCTCATGCTCAACACTGCACAGGAATATAGCACTGCATTTTCCAGACTGGAGCTTTCATTTCTGTCTATCACAATCCCATCCCCACCCCTGAGATCTGAATTTAATTTCACAGCAAAGAAAAAACACTAAGGAAAAACAACAGCAAATAAACCTAGAGTAAATTTATGAGCAGTAAAGCTCAAAGTTGTGAGAATGTATGCCCAGAGGAAATACTTTGCATTTTGTTCATCTTTTCTGAAAAGATAATCAAAAGTTATAGTACAAAATATCGATGATGCTATAAATGTATGTGGTTCTTTACAACGTGTGACTTTATTTGCCTCACATAAACCTGCGAGGAGCTGCATTTTAATAACTATCCAATTTTTGTAACTGAAAATGAGTTTTTTATCACATTTCTTCATACATTGCCTGAACTCTTGCTTTATTAGTTACTCACTGTGTTGGCCAGTAAGTATGCAGAAAAAAATAATTGACAGTGTTACAGGACAATAGAGGTGTGCAGAGTGGTGTGGGACACAGAGAAGAATTTATCAGATTAAAAGAACCACATCTAAGGTATTGACAATTGTATTATGAACATTCCAAATTCAAAATTTTCTAAGATGATACTTAGTAGAGAAAAGAAAGTTTTTAACAGAGGAGACATCTAATTTTGAACCCATTACTTAAGGTGATTACTGAACTTGTTATTGATATTGTGATATAAAAAGGTTTATAATAATTTATTTAAGAATAATGATTTAAAATGAAAATGAAAAGCTATAATAAACTTTCAAAATCCATATATTTGAGTATACTTTTAGATATCTAAATTAGTTCAGAAAGAGATACCATATGGGGGGAGACCAAAATGGGATAAAATATTATACAATATTTAAGACTAACATTGGTGAACATTTCAAAAGTCAGCATTGTCCATCTAAAAATTGTTAAAATGGATAATCTTAAAGCAAATAGCAAGAAACAGTACTTTAGAAACTTAATTATATTTGTAGTTAAGTCCCCAGCAAAACCTCATCTTTTTGGGGGAGTAAATCCTCATAATTTTGCAATAAAAATTATTGCTAATTCTCAGCATTCTTAAACCCAACATTCTTCTCTATTATTCAATGAGACAAAATTACCTTGCTCAGAAAGGATTTTCAAAAATGGATTAAACCAAATATTTTTTCAAAAAACTAATGGGATCAGTAACTCAGAAAATATACTGGGGATTCTTTTGTCATTTTTAAAACAAGTACATTAAAAAAAAAAAAAAACTTATGAGCATCAGAAAACTTATGTGATTGGTATGATTTAAATGGATAAAGCAAAGAACAAAATGAAAGAGGAAATTTGAAAATATTATTGCTTTCACCAAAATCAACCTGATCAAAATCCATGCCATGGAGTGTAGTAGAAGTGTTAAAATGTCAGAATCTAATGAGTCTGCAAAGCCTTAGGTCCAGCAAACTCTTCTGATAAAAGCTTTGTAGTTTGGGGAAGAAAGAAGAAGAATTTAAGAATTTGGTAGCCAGCTGAATTGTCATTTGCTAAGAGCCACAGCCAAGTAATATGATGCATGGCATTTTTGGTTGAAAGGTGACTCCAGCTAGCCATTGAGATTATATGATTATGTTAAGATTTGCATTCATATGGATATTGGACTCCTAGGGTCCACCTTGGCCTGCGGGTCTCCTGGAGAGTTCCCATTGGTTGGGGAAGTGCGGTAGGAGGGAATTCTGGAGGAGGAACTTCCTCTTGGGATCCCTGAGAATGCCACCTACGTGGATATTACAAATATCGATAAATGATATTTTAAATCATTTGGAAGAAAATATTCAACCTGTAAAGGCTCTGTTGACATACTTTTGTATTAAAAATTACATCAAAGATAAACTTGGAGATCATTGATTCTTAAGTTTATTTGGAATTCCTTAGGCAGATAAAGAAATCTCTGCATATCTGTTCAAATACATAAAATTTTTCCCTAGGATAAAATTAATTTAAAAGGATGGAAAATTAATCACTTTGATTTCCTTCAACAAATAATTTTTTTAACAATTATGGACCATGAAATAAATTTTTAAGATAAAAACAAAACCTCTAGTGATGAAAAATTTGGTATTATAGCAATGCTTCACATCAATCACAAAAACCAGGATTACATCTCAACCAATCTACTGCTTTGAAATGTTTGCAAAATCTATCAGGGGTTGAGGTGGATGGTCTTAAGACCTCAGAATATAATGTTTAAACATGCATACATGCACGCATAAAAACACATAAAGCACCAGAAAATATATTAATCTTTACTAGGAAAATGCTTTGGCATTGTCATTTGGGTGGTGGCCTTCTACCTAGGAAATCTTTGGATATGAAAAGAATGACCCTTTACTGTTATAGCCTGGTGGCACAGAACACAGGCATAGCCTTTATGCTAACCAGAAAGGGTATGTTTTATCATGTGTTAAATTAAATATTGTAGGGGCTGGAGATGTGGCTCAGCGGTAGCACGCTCACCTGGCATGCGTGCGGCCCGGGTTCGATCCTCAGCACCACATACCAACAAGCATGTTGTGTCCGCCGAGAACTAAAAAATAAATATTAAAAATTTCTCTCTCTCTCTCTCTCACTCTCTCTCCTCTCTCTTAAAAAAAAAATTAAATATTGTACAAAATATTGAATGCAAAAACAGTATTTATATCCACAGTTAAGACAGCATCATGAATTTAATAGAAACATTATCAAATATTTTATTATGGATCTATGGGTTAGGAGTAAATAGAATAAAGATGAAAATCATAAATAACAAATTATGGTTATGGGTGCACAAAAACTGAACTCTAACTAGAGGATCTGTGCTCATAGAAAAGCCTGAATTAGCACTGTGGCAAAACTTTGAGAGAATATATAAATGAAATAATTAATACAAATTAAATATGTTATATGTATATAGTTTTTAATGATTTCCCACTTAAATAAATAAGATAAATTACAAAATTACTATCCCCAAATAATAAATGAGGACATTAGTAATAATCTTCCATCTGAAAATTCACAAAGGTAATTTTAGGTTAACTTTAATTTTCTTTCTTGAATGAGTTATATGTTTATTTTAAAATTAAATTTCTGAAATTTAAAAATGCCACATAAGCTATCAAGGGCACATTCCTATGGTGGTATGTTAATTCAAAGAAGGCTATGGAATTTTATCTGTAGATCATTCAAGTATTTTTGCCAAATAATATCAGAAATTTACTATCACAACTTTTATTTAAAAATAAAAACTGAATGTTCAGTTTCCTTTGGGAGTCTACTATGTGAAAGTGATCCTATCACTCCCATCTTTGAAAATGGGTCTCAATTCATGTATCCCAGACTGCAACATCCAAAGAGTAGTGTTAGCCCTGAAAGCTATAGTTATAGAAAATTCATGCAGTCCCAGTGTTTTTCTGATAATCATTATTATCAGTCTTCCTTCATTAGCTATCTGACTAGCTCTCCTAACTTTTCCTATTTTATGAATATCATTAAAATATTTTTGGTAATATACTTTCAGTTACCTATTTTTTGATGTAGTGCTAAACTAGCATTCTGGAGACAAGCAAGCAAACAAACAAAATACAAACAAAAAAAGCTAAATTTATAATATATTTCTATTTTAAAAGCATAAGTACTTCCATCATGACAAATTAAGGCTACCAACGATATGTCAATAATTTGAAGTTGGGAAGAAATGTATACAGCACATTTTAATGAGCTGAATCAAGATGCCTGTGGCACAATACTGAAGAATAAATACCACCTCCAGTTTGTTTATTTTCATAGTTTATCAAAATATCCAAGAACATTTTTGGTAGTTTCCAAAATGTTTGGCTTAAAAAGATGATGGTGAACCATTTTCAGCATAATTAAAGATTTTAACTAACAACAAGCAGAAGCTAAACCATGAAATGACAGAAAAAAATGCTTTTTTTCCAAGTGAGAATTTTATTTAGAATAAAATAAAAGGTTATATCTAATTTATTATAAACAGTGCTCACTGTAAATAATATCACTATAAATAATATCACCAGAAGCTCACAAGCTCTACACAAATATACACACTCATACACAAAAATGTGTATCCAAAGAGTAGTGTTAGCCCCGTGTGTGTGTTAGAGATTTTGAAATATTTGATGACTACATTTATGATTCATAATTGAAAATTATCATTATGTATTTTGAAAATTCAGCTGAAATACTGTACTGAACAGAAATGATGTAATAATATTTTTGACCATTTGTTACTTCTATAAAGTTATTACATTAAAGCGCTTGCAGTATAATGTAAAAGAAGACAACACCAAGCAAGAGGGTTGGAAAACTTTATTGTGAAGGGCCCAAAAAGTAAATATTTTAGACATTGCAAATCACACAGTGTCTGTCATGAATGCTGTCCTAGTACTGTAGCAGGAAATCACCCAGGTTCCACATGTGAATTAATGATCCTGCCTGTGTTCTAACAGACATTCTTCACAAAAACAGGTGGTAAACCGATTTGACTTGTGACCTGTCTGTAGTTTGATGACCTGACTTATGCTTGTACTGAATCATTTCTTTGAATCTTTGTAGCTCTGCTTTCAATATAATTTTTCTTTTATTCATGAAACATTATTAGAGTGAACCAAACTGTTGTTTTTTTTTAAATAAAATTTTCCCAGATAGGAAAACTGTTGGCTTATTAGTTTCTTTTATACAAGTCAATCCTGTAGCTAACCAACTGCCAAAAGGACAATGCAATTGAAAATAAAATGAATATGTCTGTGGAAATAATTTCTTTTGTATTGCCATACCATTATTTCATAGTTTACCATAAAGACAGAGCCTTACCACACAGTAACAAAAGAGAAAATTTGCATGTTAAACTAAAAGGTATTTAATATGAGTACATTAATTTTTCTTTGTTTTGAAATCTCTTATTCTTACCTTCCATAAGTTTCCCTGTCTGTTCTGCTCCTCCCCCAGGAAGAATTTTGGCAATATAGGCTCCAATTTCTCCACCATGCCCAGGGATTTCTTTACCACCTACAATTCTGATTCCTAGTCCATTACCTGTATTGAAGAATTAGCAAGTTAGTAATAATTCAAGAAGAGATTATATTTATCATAGTTTTAGAGAAGACAAAAAGTGGATCTGGCACCAGAAAGCTAAATATAACATCATTAATAAAAGTACTTTATGCTGACTTCAATTTCATATACTAACACATTGCCAGTTTTTAACCAGATATATTATAAAAATTTTATAAAAGGATATTCTCAGTGCAAGAAAATCTTGAGTATTCACCTATGAAACTTAGGAGCATCTTACAGAAAAGCAGTAATGGCTGTCATAAATTGAACAGAGGATGTGAACATACAAAGGACTTCAGCTGATAATGTGAAAACATGATTATAACCTATGAATTATTTGTCACTTTTCAATCTTCACTCATCAATTTCTATTGCTTGTGGCATAATAACATTGATCTTGATTGATGACCCACTTAGTAAAATGTTTCTTACCCAAGACAGGTTTATCTATAATTAGCCAAATGGAAAGATGATCAAAAATAATGAGAAACCTAATTGAGATAGGTAAAAACTGTTGATATTTAAAATTTATGTGTTTTTTTCTAAATCCGTTAAAAACTCTTGAGGGGACATAGTACCACATGCATTTTCATTGTAAATGCTAAAAATATTTTACCATAAAGCATTAAAGGAAAGCAGAATTCTTCATCTTTAATGGAAGGCACAATAAAACTACTTAAATTGAAATTCACTGAAATTCATTCATTGATTGAAGTACTATTTTCAAGTTCTTTCAGATTGTCTTTCAAAATCTCCAAATTTTAAAAGCTATTGCTTTAAAATTTTGTTCCTTTTCTACTTTATTCTTAAAAAAACAATGCGATGGGAAGCATCTATACATTTTAAACATTCAGCCACCACTAACACTGAATTATGGAACCCTCCTGTCACTTGAAAAACAAGGATATATTCTGGTAAAATATTTCTTCCCAGTTGTGATGATTCCAAATAATTCCTTCCCTCCTTTCCTCTCTCTTTCCTTTTCTACCTATCCTTATTTCCTACACTTTATTTCCTCTGTTTCTTAACCACTGTAGATATTCAGAAGGTTTAGAACTGCATGACCAATGTGATTCTGCAACCTGGGCACTCAGAAAAATGAGAAATTATATCCCATCTAATTCAAATGTATGATATGTCAAGGTCATTGTACTGTCATGTGTAACTAATTAAAACAAATAAAAAATTTAAAAAAATGAAAATGAAAACAAGTTGACTGTTTCTAAATGCCTTGTATTAGAGTTCATAGTTAAACAGGATACTAGCTCTCCTTACCCCATCTGTGGAGATTTTCTGCTACATGTTTCTTGGTCTAGCATTACTGCTCTTAGCAGAAATTATTTATAATGTAAATTTAACACAACTGTATGAATGTGTTTTATTAAGTGATTTACTCCTCTACTAAGTTTGGGTAAAGACAGATGCATTCTTTGATATTAGAGTTTAAGGAATCACCAGGACTGAATCTATAATATGATATTAGATGGGTGTGAAGAATTTAGCCAGAATTCATTTAATTAGTTTGGTCTAATTTTTTCAATGTACTAAGAAAATTTTAGAAATTATAAAATGAGTATTTTTATATTACTGGCTATAACAAAAGGTTATTCCTTTATTTATCTTTAGGAATAAAAGTATGTTCACAACCAACACTTTTGCTTTCCATGGTGGAATCACTCACAAACTGTAATCCATTATTTGTTCAAGATTGCATAAAACTTCATTTGGATATTAAATTTCTAATATAGTTAGCATATCAATATCTTTTATGACTTGGTCAGTCTAAGAACTCAAAGGTGATTTACAAGATTTATTTTTAGCTTATAGGGATATGTTTAAGGTAACACTGTTAAAATTTCTCAAAAAATATACTTTTATGTAGATTATGGCAGAGGAAGGAGCTCAGGGCACTGGCTTTGCATATATCTTTTAAACCTAAAATTTAGAATGCAAAGGTAGCATATAAAAATAGTTTTAGCACTATATGATGTGTGGTACAACCATATGCTAAAAAGTCTCAAATAGATCTAAGATCATGACACCCTTTTAAAGGTCTAGCTAAAAGATTAGTTGTGAAGTTTCAAAATCTATAATTAGTATAAGTGACTATTTTACAATTTGGTTATAGCCTCATTCTGAAGATAACAGTGACTTGAGGTTAAGTCATTGGGTCCTTACAGCTATTTGCTTTTTAGTGACTGAACACAATCTAGAACCCTGTGGTAGGATCAGTGATAGGAAACCAAAACTATATCCATCTTGATAAACTAGAATAGAGAATAATTATTTCTGAATTATGGTGAAATAAACCCTCATAGTGAAATCAAGTATTCAAAATATTATAAAATGTACTTTATAGAATTCAGGGTGGATGGTATAATGGAATAAAACATTATCATGAGAATACTGTGAAAAATAAGATTATATACACGGAAAGTACTTCAGGTGCATAATCAATTTTCAAAAATTACTGTTAACTCTTATTGATATTCGTGCAGTTTTTTATATAAAAAATAAAGTTGCATAAAATATTAAAAATTTGCACAAGAACAGCATAGGAAACAATAAAAAGACCCAAGGAAGATAATCACTAGGAAGATAATATATTTGTAGTTTTACAGTAGCTTCTTGTACAACTTGGATATTATAAAAATAATAAATATGAGAATTAAAATTCAGTCATTTTGATTTTATATTTCTATAGCTGCACTTTTGTATTTTATCTATTAAACATAGACAAAATATTTTCATAAAATTTAATACCCCTCTTCAAATCTAGAAAGCAGAACGTCAACCTAAGTTTCAGTAAATTCAAGAAGCAACATTAATTTTGATCTGAAATGGTCCTTGGCAACTAATATTTATTTAACCAATTTTTTTCAGCAAAATCTCCTTTGCATCTTTTGCTTCTGTTACAATTAGAAACACTGATAAAATGTCTCCTAAGATGCCATGAAATGCATTGGTTTTCGTTCTGACTTCACAGTATGGAATAGTAGAGAATATAGTTCTTTAATAAAGAAAACCAGAAGATAATGCAATTTCACAATATATAAGTATAGCTGTGGTTAAGGAAGTCTTATGGGGTAATTTAAATTCAGAAAATATTTAAAGCATGTTGGGAATATAATATTTGTAGGACAGAAAAGTCCAGTGATAAAAGTACCAAAACATGAAGAAAAAATATTACTTCTAACTTTAGAATTACAATTTAAATATATTACTAGTTATTTGTTTTTTTAATTGGTCTATTATAATTATAAATAATAATGAGATTCATTATAGCACATTCATATATGCACATGATTTGATCAATCTCATTCCATAGTGTCTTTCTTTTTCTTTCCTTCCTTTCTCCTCAAACTGCTTGTTTTACTCTATTAATCTCCCATTATTATAATTATTATTTTAATTAGTACACTATGATTATATACAAAAGGAGGATTCATTGCAGTATATTTATACATGGACAATTTGGTAAATTTAATTTCCTAGTACTTCTCAAAGCCCTCTCCTCTTTCCTCCCTCTCAATCCCCTTTCTCTACCCTACCAGTCTCCCTCCAATTTTTTTTTTTAAGATCCCTTTTTA
The DNA here is from genome assembly GCF_045843805.1 of Urocitellus parryii. Lineage (NCBI taxonomy): Eukaryota > Metazoa > Chordata > Mammalia > Rodentia > Sciuridae > Urocitellus > Urocitellus parryii. The sequence goes on from NC_135533.1 coordinate 64,013,442, forward strand.
TTTGTTTTTTCTCTCCAGTTTCCATATGTGAGAGAAAATATTTGACCCTTGGCTTTCTTAGTATGATTTATTTCACTTAGCATGATATTCTCCAGTTCCATCTATTTACCAGAAAATGACATAATTTCATTCTTCTTTATGGTTGAGAAAAACTCCATTGTGTATATATGCCATATTTTCTTTATCCATGTGACAGCTGATGGACTCATACATTGAGTCCATAACTTGGCTATTGTGAATTGTGGTGGTCTAAGCATTGGTATGCAGTTATTACTATACAATGCTGATTTTAGTTCTTTTGGATAAATACTAAGGAACATTAGACTTTTTAAAAAATGTTTGTTTTTTGGTTGTAGTTGAACACAATACCTTTATTTTATTTATTTTTGTGTGGTGCTGAGGATCGAACCCAGGGCCTTGCATGTGCTAGTTGAGCACTCTACTGATGAGCTACAACCCCAGCCCATAGACTTTTAAAATCTCTATTTGTAAGTATTTGATGAATATAATATGATATTAGGTTATTGAATTCACTTTTTATGAAAAAACAAATATGAGCATTTTTAAGGAAAATCTTTTAATTTCCATTTAAATTTGTATTTAAAAATCTAATTTTATGTTTAGTGATATGTTACATAAAAAGATTTGTTTTTTATTGTATAAAAAGAATGTTTCTATTTTCATCATTAAAATTATTATGAAAATATTATTAAGTCATAATTAGAGCATTAAACTTTGATATAAAGTACTTATTTCATTTAAAAACTATTATATGATACATCTAAGTCTCAAGGAGAAGTGAAATTTACACAAGTAAATATACTATAACATATAGAATAGTGGTAGGTAAATAAAATATTATTCATAATAAAGTTATCATAAAATGAAAATAAACTGCATATATTCTTTAGTTGGAAGAAAGTGATAACACACTTGCTGTACAAATATTAATGTGGATGAAATACCAAAGATAGTGGAAAAGTGTTCAAAGGATGGTTCAGTTAAACATATGTTCGTTTAGTTTAAATGTTAATTATACTCTTAAGGCTTTGAAAGTTTATTTTCATATTCCTTCACCTACAAATTTCTATCAATGTAATATTTAGAAAAATTAACCAAATTATATGAAACATGCATAGTAATTTCCCCTTGTGTCCAATAGAATGCTATAATTTGTTCATCAACACTGGAATGCAGAGAACTAAGAAATATTTCACTATTTTTCCTTTTGTTTCCCCCAGTAATGTTTTGCTCACTACAGGTAAATCTTTTCTACAGACACAACAGTATTGATCACCTTAACAACCATCCAATCTTGACATTTTTCAGGAGTATTAAAATGGAAACACATGAGTGTCAAGCCAAGATATTTCCTCTTAGTTTTAAATATATATCCACATGCATGAAAAGCAATTTAGCTAGGTGTGGTGGTGCAGACTTATGATCCCAGAGGTTTGGAAGGATTCGAAATTCAAAGCTAGCTTCAGCATTCAGAGAGTTCCTAAGAAACTTAGTGAGACCCTGTTTCAAAATAAAAAATCTAAAACATGGGGCTAGTAATGTGGCTCAGTGGTTAAGTGCCCCTGGGTTCAATTCCTGGGCAGGGGAAAAAAATTATTTTATTCTTTGAAAGATTTGAAGAGAACATTTCATCTAATATTTTTATGTACTTAAATTTACACGTGGATTTTGTAACACAATATAAATAATAATAAGGCAAATATGTAATGTTGGAATCTAAGAATATACAAAAGGATATCCACATCCAAGTTAGCACATCACATGACTGAAAGGACCATTGGAATGGGATATATAGAAGACAAGTGAAAATATACAATAGAGGACATTAGTATTCTGATTTTGTTGAACATTTTTTTTCAAATGAAAGATGATGAGTGTGTTGCTTAAGTAATTTTACTTAAAATAATAGATTCTCTTCTCTTGACATACTTCAGAAATAATTCTCAGATTTTTTTCCACATTGCCACATTCATAAATGCATTCTTCATTTCTGCAATGACATATAATTTCCTTTTCTCTTCATTTTATCTTTCCTAATGCAACTGCAAAATTACAACCATAAAAATCAAGTCTGAAAGATTTGCCTGATACTTCTTTAAAAAGAAACAAAATAAATTTATTCCATTTAGCAGTTCTTAGGGTCCAGGAAAAAATTATTGCTGACATGAAATTGGATGACCCTTTTAAAAAATATGGTCAGTTTATAGGTATGTCCTTAATATTAAATTATACTGAATGAATCTATTTGTATCAGAGTAGATTAAGTTATTAATCTTACTGATGGCAGGCCAGCGCTAGTGGTGGGGTCATTCACAATGTCTGTTAAGAAAATTGTTTAATTGGGAAGATACTTATGTACACTTTTAGAGTTACTGGAAATAAAATAGTTTGAATACATAAGTGCAAAGCTAAGATGCACCTTTCAAAGTAAGTGTCACTTTAATTACAGAAAATAGGAGGAGGAAAATACTATTCTAATTCAAAATTGAGTAGTATGTTCCTTTTGTACTTTTGGATATAATATGGGATTGTGGCAGACATACTCTATCGAGATCACCAATGAATCATTTTTCATATAATCCCTTTCTTTAACAGCTAGAACTTGTGACTTGCTTCTATTCAATAGAATCTAGTGATAGCGATGGAACTCACTATCATGATTATTGGATATTATAAAAGGCTTTGTCTTAGAAGATTTGAAGAAGAGATTTCCCTGCTGGTCTTCAATTAGTAGGTTGCCAAGCCTGAGAAGCAAGCCATAAGAGAGGGCCATGTGGCAAGACAGAGAGGAAGGCCTCTAGATTCTGAATGGCCCCAGCTAAAGTCAGCTAAGAGTCAGAAATGCAGTCCTACAACAACCATATCAGCTTGGAAGAGGATCCCCAATCTCCAGAAAGAACATAACCTGGCTAATACACTGATTGCAACTTCATGAGAACAAAACCAGGGCATTCAGTTAAGCCATGCCTGGATTCTTGACTCATGAAAACTATGAAATCCTCAATGTGTGTTGTTTTGAGCCACTAAATTTGGTGTGCAGTTATAGAAAACTAAAACAAATATTTGAACATTACCTCGGTGGCAGAATCTGCATGATTTTTATGCTTATAGTAGTGAAAACAGTGTTTAACATTGTGATAGAGTGTAGGGACAAAAGGAAAAATAGGTCATGAAAAGACAATTTGACCTTCATGAAGACAAGAGAAGTACTCTGTTTCAGTTCTTCAATGTTGGTGCTCTGGAATGTTTATAGTAACTACATATCACATAGACTACACTTAAATATACGATTGAGTGAATAATGAATAGATGAATACTGAAGCCTATTTCTCTCCAAGTGAGACTAATGCATCAGTTAAAATAATGTTAAAAATATGTATTATCTTCTATTCTTAGAAAATGCCTTTAAAATTACATTATTTTGTTAGGTCTTAAAATAAATGAACAAACAGACTAGAAAAAAAATTCTATTTTACACATGAAAAGGTAAGATTTGGGATGTTAATAGACAGCACAACTAATTTACTGTAAAGCTGGAGAGCAGAATTCATGCTCTTCTTACACATGAGTGACTTAGCCATTATCTACTGACTGGTGAATGCCAGTCCACCTGGTTTGGAGTCTTAAGGAATCAGTTTGATTCCTTAACCAACACTCTCCGGTCCCTCCTTTCCCTCACTCAATTGTAGAGAAATGGTGATGAGAGAGGGTGCCATTGGATCACTAAAAGGAAAAACTAACAATATGTCAGTCAAAGGTATGTGAGCCCCCATCTCTCAGTCCAGATGAGAGAAAGTATTTCTGGCCCAATGATCTGTTTTCATTCTATGCTCATCTTTATCAAACATTATAAAGATGTAACTATTATGTATTTTTGTATTATGGCTTTTAGTATTGTATACTTATGAATAAATGTATGGATTGATATTTAAATATCTTGGTATGTAATATATGAAACAATACATGTACAGGCCTGGTAACATAATTATTTCAATAACCACTATTTTGGGCACGAGTTGAAAAACTGTTTCATGGAGAAAGGTACTAAAGCAGCTGAGTCACTTTAGGGATATAAATAAATCTAGGTGTCCAGATTATTTTTATACTGAAGGCTGAAATTGTTCCCATCACAATTAATTTGCTATTGGTGAAGGAGGTATTTGAAATATTTCAAGAGCTTCTGTCTTCCAATATCCATTAGGGAATATTTTTTCTTTTCTTTTTTAATTTAATTTTTTTACTGAAGACTTATTTAGTATAATTATTTTTGGTTATTTTCATTTCTCTACTGAAATTACTGCAACTATCTGAAATGGATAAGAAATAGGTTACATGGTATTAGATAACTAGGGCAAAAATATTCAAACAGTCCATTAAATTTTGCTTTTAAAAAAAAGTCAACTGCTTTTTAAATTTATTTTCATCTAATTTTCGATTATATAAGCTTTACTGATTTCCAATTGTCAAAACATGACTTCAAAATATGACTTTAAACAGATGGGTTATTTGGGTTTATTCTATTTATACCTAATGCCAATGTTTTACTTTATTTTATTAAATATTTCCCTGGATTTCACTATTCTTCCTTGGATACATTTATCATAACATTCCTTTGTGCCTCATAAATATATGTATGTGTATGTATATATATTATATATGTATAATATTATACATATAATTATAATGTGACAATATTACTTTGTATTTAAATTACTATTTGATTTTTCTCCAATTCTTGAGTATCATATTCATGGACGGGAGAAAACAGAAAGTAATTAACATTACTGGACTTTATCCTGTATGAGACACAATTCTATATAACCTTCTTGCTTTGTATATTAAGCTATCTCTGTAACATTCTAAGTTAGTACTATCTATACCATTTTCTGAATAAAATATCTGAGACTAAGGAAGGTTAGAAACTTGCCATAGGTTGTTCAGGACACAAAAAGGCTAAGATTTGAACTCATTATATTTTCTTTACTCCTACATCATTGTTTTTTTTTTTTCTGTTTTCTCCTGGTCATTATTTGAATTGCCAAGAAAATATTCTAGAGGATCACTAATCCTACTCCTGTGGTTGAATACCATTTTTTTCTTGCTCATTTCTCCATGGTCAATTTATGCACATTATATGCTTATACTCTTATATTTCAAATTATATTATCATTTATCCTCCTTTCTTATAGGTTAAGTATCTGGAATGTTTTTACTCTCCTATGGAATTAATTATTCATTCCTTTAATTTCATTTTACTATGAGTGCACAGAAAAGTGTGCTAAACCATCTACAGCTGGGTAAAGGACTACAATGTCTCTTCCTTAGCTGGGACACAATGTACAAGCAATATTTGTCCTGACAGATGTCAAGAAAAGTAGTAATGTTTTGGGGGAAGTAGACCTGACAAAAAACAAACAAACAACAACAACAACAACAACAACAACAACAAAAAACCCTATTTTTGTTACTAAAGAAGTGAATCCAAGGTTTCACCAAAATTTACCTGGAAGGAATTAGTATTTCAGAACAGATTCAACCTGAACCTTATTTTATCTCTATAGCCTTTTACTTAATTTGTTCCAAAAATAAGGCTTTCAATGAGTAATTGAGTCACATACGATTGCACTGTTAAAGTAACAAGAGAGAGAAAGTTATTTCTGTGGTCAGAGGGAAACTTGGGTGTCTAGTCCCCTTCCTAGATGCCTTCTACTCCACAGAAGCCTCTGCAGTGAGGATGGAACATGCAAGTCCTCCAGGTGGCAGCTATCCTTATTCTTGAGCTTCCAGAAGAAGCAGAGGAGGGGATACAATTGTCCCTTAACTTTCTATTCTAAGAGTTGGCTGGCCTGAAATAAAAAGTTACTTTTCTCATGAAATGTTCATGTAAATGATGTTGGAGAAATGTTCAGTGGGCTATAGCCAGGTTCATCTAAATCGTGCTTGGAATGTGGAGTTGCTCACTTTATTTTTGCTACTATTCCTCTTTATTTGACACAGCATATTTGAGAACAGCAGCATGGCCTCAAACAAAGGTGATCAAATTTAAAAAAAAATAAAGGTTGATCTTTTTAAATTATGATTAAACTGTCTTCAAAATTCAAAGTTGAAGCATATACACTTTTTACAAAGATCTTATAAAGGGGGGTTTTATTTTCATTGATTGCAATGATACTAATAGTGCCTATTACATTAAATTCAGGCTCTTCATTTGTCTACCTGGCCCAGGTTCTAACTATTTAGAGTGGTTCCTTTTGTATAATCCGTTACAGCAAAGAAAAATGAAGTAAAAATAATCTTATATCTCACATATTGAATTAATATTTCACTAAAAGGAAATAAAAAGGGCTAATTGTGGTCTAAGGTCTAAAATGAAGATAACACTATGTGCGGCTTCATTGTTTAGTGACATCAAAAGAGCTGAACCACAAGTTCTCTTCCCTTCTCTGCTCTGATGGATAAGGTCCCCTAGACAAACAACCCTCCTTATCAACCAGATCAGGTGCAGCTCCTGTGTGTGTGTGTGTGTGTGTGTGTGTGTGTGTTGGGGGGTGTTATAATTTCCTGTCAGTCTAAACAATTATTTAACCAAGTCAGTCATATCCTGTAGGAACCAGGGACACTTCAATTCCAAAAAGCCTGCCTGTCCCACAGTCCCTGTTTGTTCTCCCTTCCCAAATACCAATCTCACATTTCCCTGTGTCCTATGGTATCCTTCTCCCCCAAGCTGTGAGTATCTGTGACTGATAAACTTCTATTGATCTCACCTGTCTAGTGTTAGGTGTTGGGTGTCCAGAACTTGCCATAGCCCTAGTATGACAGGAAACCCTCCCTCACCAAAAAAGGAGGTAATTAAACTATTAAACATAGGAAAGAATATTTTGATAATTAATGACAGAAATAATACTTAAAGCGACACTGAATATAAAATTTGACTCCTGAACTAAGTTAAATTTTTTTTCCTTAAAACTATATCATTTTATACAGCAAAGAGTAAATGAAAAATAATTTATTAGCTTGGAAGTGCAAATTGTTAGAATTTTCCAGAAAGAAATGTGACATGATGTCTAAAAACATCTAAAATATCGTTTCCTTTTACCCAATAATTTTACGTCTTAGACTAAAATTTTACTTTTAGTCTAAGGAAAAAATCATGGCATTTGTAGCATTGTTTATTGTAGTGAAAAAGTGAAGACAGTACAAATATCAATCAATTGAAGAATGGTTGAATAAACATCGACACAATATAATAAAACTACTCATTAAATTTATCTTTCTGAAGAATTTTGATGTTGCATCTATTAATATACATTTTTAGGAAATTTATATCAACATGTATATATGAACTACATTACAATGTACTTTTAATGTGTGTCCATCTGTGTAAAAAATGTAGGTTGAATATGCCTGTGCAGAACTTCTGACCAATTGACCAGTCACTTAGCTATGCAGACCCAACTTCTAGGAATAGAGTTTAAAAATAAAAGAATACAACAATAATAACAATAAGATGATGAAGATGATTATAATAAAAATAGTAATAATAATACTAATAAAACAAATGCTGAGTAGACATCTCAGATTACCCATACCAGAGGAGAGAATCCTCCTTAGTGAGAAAATATGCATCCAGTGATAGATTCATATATTATGCAAAACATCTGATTTTCAACAAAAATATATGATACATGCAAATAAACAGGAAAGTATGATCCATATTCAGGAGAAAAAGAACAATCAAATGAAACAATCTCTCAGTGCCCCCGAATGTTTTGTGTAATAAACAAAGACCCTATCGTAAATATGTTCAAAGGATTAAAAATTGTGCTAAAAGAAATAAAGTATAAAGACAATGATTTAAAAGTAAAAAATTCAACAAGGACCAAAAATTACACAAAAGAAGGCAAGAGATGTCATAAAATCAAATGAAATAATAAATTACTAGTATTTTCAATAGTATACTTGAAGTGGCAGACAGAAGACTATGCAGATTTGAAGACAGACCAAAGAAAATGACCTAACCTGATGAATAGAAATAAAGATGAAAGAAAGATGAACAGAGTCTCAGACATCTGAGAGCCATCAAGTGAATAATCATGTGAAATGGGAATCACAGAATTAGATGAGTGAAAAGAAGTACAACAAAAATATATTTCAATAAACAACACTGTAAAACTTCTCCAATTTGAAGAAAAAGCTTTCATGTGCTGCTCTAAGAAACATAATCAATCCTAACTGCAATGAACAAAGAGAGATCCGCACCTAGGTACATCACAATCATATCTAAGCTGAGAAAAGGAGACAATCTTGAAAGGAGCATAACACTTCTGACCGAATTCAGGCCTGGTTAGCTTCTCATTGGGAACAAAAGGAGCCAGGAAGCAGGAAAATGCCACTTTTGAAATACTAAGAGGAACTGACTGTTGGTCAGGAATTTCATATCCCGGAAAACTAACTGGAAGTGAAGATGAATTCAAGACATTCTCTAATAAAGTCAGAGATGTAGCTAGCAGGTTAAAAGGAAATGTCCCTAGATGGTAACTCAAACTGACAGAAAGAAATGAAAAGCACTGGAACATTCTCTGATATAGTATTCTACATTATAAAACACGTCTTAGTAAAATTTGAAATGACTGAAATCATACACAGTAGATTCTGTAGCCATAACAGAAATAAAGGTCAATAACAGCAAATAACAGGAGAAATCCCTGGACATTTGGGAATTAAAATGTTTCTAAATAAAAACTGAGTAAGAAAAGGAAGGAGATTAAAAATGCTTCGAGCTGAATTAGAATGAAAATAAAACGCATGGAATACAGCAAAGCAGTGCTAAGAGGAAAAGAAAGAGCTATAAATTATATCAACAATGGAGGAAGTCTCAAGACAACAATCTAACTTTCCACTTAAGAAACAAGAAGAGCTAAATAAACATAAAATAAGTAGAAGGAACAAAACAAATGATCTTTAGATAAGAAATTGGATAGTATACAGAAAACAGCAGAGAAAGATCAATGAAAACAAAAGTTGGTTCTTTAAAAAAAACTGGTACAATGTATCAATCTTCAGGTAGACACATCTAGGAAAAAAACTGAAAAGATGCAAATAATCCAAATTAAGATTGAAGAAGGGAACATCATCATGGACCCAAGCAAAAAGAAATGAACTGTAAAAAAATAGTATGAATACACTAAAACTTAGGTGAAATGGACACATTTTTAGAGACACCCAAATTACCAAAATTGAATAAAGAAGAAATATAAATTCTAGACTTATATGGAAACACACTGAATTAGTAATGAAAAGTCTCACCACAAAGAAAAGCTCAGGCTATATGACTTCTTTTTGTGGGGTTCTATCAAATTCTCAAAGAACAGATACTACTAATTCTTCAGAAACTCTTTTTAAAAATACAGAACAGAGTTTCTGGGTGCAACTAAAAATTGTGATGAAGATTCGATAACTGTAAATTTACTAAAATTATGTACTTGAACATTAACAATGGTTATTTATAACAAAGTTTTTATCAATACAGCTGTTATAAAAAGGAACTATTCACATTTGGTATTGCTACTAAGATCCAATGAAATTTATTATAAATTTTCTATCATTAATAAAGACTCACGAAGAATAAAAAAGAGCCACTATTTCCTAAGAAGATACTGCTATATCCTGAAGCTAGATATTTTTAATGTTCCTCACTATTAAAATTGCTAAGTAGTCTTCCCAGCCTTGCAGATGTAGCCAGTCTATTATGGAACATACATAGCAAATGGCTTTATTTAAAATCACAAGAATTTCTTTGGCTTGTTTCAAACAGCTGTGTTTCTGGAGCCATAAGACTGAATTCTAAATTTAAAAAAGAGAGTCTCATTTCTTGAGCATTGCATTTTATTCTTTTTCTGATCATTTCTTTCTGAATAAAGGGAACTAATATTCGGTGGGTGTGTAGTAAGTACAAAATTTTGTGTTAGGTTCACTTGTGATTATGTGAAATACATGGAGCTCATCGGATATTATAGGTGAAAAAACTTATTCTCAAGATTTAAATAAATGTGAGAACTGAATTCCAATATGGGTCTTTATGATTCCAAAAGTCATTACCTACTTTCTTCACTCTGTTGCCTTGTGCTTAGTTGAGTAAAGACTTCAAAAACTATTGTACAAATTTTGAAAAATACCTATCAACTGTATCTTTACAGTTTACATGATAAAAGTTAAAGGATCTATTTTCTAAACATTAAAGATCATTTAGTAGGAGGTTATTTTATATATTTCTCTGAGTATATTACACAATTACAAATTATGATGCACATGGATAGTATATGTGTATACCCTTATTTATATATAGGTGTGGGTATAAGTTCCTTAGGTTTTGTTTCAGTTCCTTCTACAATTTCATTATAATAATTACTTACATATCAAGTCCTTCTACTACATCATCAGTAAATTGAGGACTAGTTTATTCCTTCTATTCACATAGCATCCAAATTGATTTAAGTTGTACTATGGTTATTAAATGGACAAGTACTGATAAATAAACATTTAAAAAATGTATGGAATATGAGTTACAAAAATATTTACAAAATAGAGTTTGAGTTGTATAAGATATTTTAATGAAGAGAAATAAAGTATATATATATGTTTTTGTTTGTTTTTAACCTCTGCAAACATCTTTACAGAGGTGGCTCTCAAGCTTTTGGGGTCAGGTACTATTCACCTTCTAGTATCACTAGGGACCTCAAAGAGATTTAAATTGTATGGCTCTATGTACATTTCCTGTAGAATAAATTAAAATGGAGAATTAAATTAAAATATTTATTACTGCATTTCAAATAATGCAAGTACATTTCATGTTAAAATAAGTCACATATTTTTATGAAAAAATAACTATTTTATAAACAAGAACTTATGAGAAGGGTGATGTTGGTTTACATTTTTCAAATTTGCTTAACTTTGGCTTAATGGAAGAGAGTTGAGTTCAGATCTGATTCTGTATACAATCTCTTATGATGTCACATAGTGTGTAGCCTCTGGAAAAGTCTTTTGTGTATTCACAGAAGGATGAGAGATAAGGGCAAATGTTGCCTTAATATGTCTATGAATCCAATTTTGATCTGAGGACTCCCTCAAGGTATCATGAGAATCATGAGGGTTCAACTGTCATATTTTGAAAATTCTACAATGGATATGTTAAAATCACACTTTATTCATGTTTCTTATTTTGAAATTATTTTTGTTTTAATACATAAAAATACTTATTTAATTCACTAATTGAGCTTATTTTACATTATTTTTAAATAAATTTTTTATGCTACATTCAGGAAGATTTGTCTGATAAAATATTTAAAAAGGTACACAGTATCTCTACTTTCAATGGGTTTATGCAACCAAAATGAAGATTTTTTTCTTCTCTGCTGGGAGTGCAGGTATGTACTACATTCTACTTTTTGCTTTTTCCTGGCTTACTCTTATCTTGTTTTTCAAAGACAGTTAAACTATTGGTTTGGCCAGCTTTTTCAGTACTGATAAAGCTATTAGACACTGCTGTCTATCTTTAAACATGAGAAATAGGAATTTTAAAAATTTACTATGGATAATATCATTCATATAAAATTATAAGACTATAATAACACCCAAATGCGGTTAATCTTCCAGCTCCAAAAATCATGCAAGCACTGTCAATTTGGTTTTATCTATCTCTACACCATTTCTAGACTTAGTTTATTTTGAAACCAATCCCAGAAATTATACCATTTTATCTATAAATATTTTATCATGCATTTATAAAAATGGTAATTATAACTAATAACAATATATTGTGCTTTTGAAAAATGCTCAGAAAGTGGAGGCACTGTTTTCTCCACAAATGTGATGATTATGTGAGGTAATAATAAGTTAATTAGCTATATTTAGTTACTACACAATGTATACATACTTCAAGACATCATGATGTACATGTTAAATATACCCAATTTTGTTAATTTAAAAAGATATGCCCAATAGAAACATTTACACAAAATGGCAATCATGGATAAAAACCATTAAGAAGTCATTAATATCAACACATGTTTATTCAATCCTATTAGGCTTTTGCTTGAGCAGAAAATATCAGAATATATCACCAGGAGCATAGATATTCTATTTCAGGGTTTACCTGCTCATAGACATTCTCTGCCAAAGACTGCCTTTTATAACTTTAATTTTGCTTATACCTGCATTTAAAACAACATAAAATTTAAAGACTTATTTAAAAATATTACAGATTGTTTCAAACATTTAATTTAGCAAAGGATGATATTTCCTATACATATATAGGTAATATATTCAGCAGCAGTCAGTAAAGGGAAACAGAATGAGGAAAATGTTGTACTATTATTTTGGGTAGATAGCAAAAGAAAAAGGGGGCAGGTAGAGAGATTATATAATACATTGCTAGAAAAATTTTATTCAAAATAATAATCCTCTTTCCTCATTCTGTAAAATAGAGGAAATTGAATTTAGTCTTGAGGGTAGAATATAACAACAAATCAATAGCACTTATTTTTGCTATTATATTTTAAAACTTTTTTCTATTTGAAGTAAAAGAACAAATTAAAAATAAATTGCCGGAAATGAATAATAAGGCTGAGGGGATAGTTAAAATAACAATACTGGTAGAAAACAGATACACTGTAATAGACTATTGATGATATAGGAAAAATGATTTGAAGATTTCTATTATGAATCCTGCATAAATAATTTTGGCATTGCTGGAGAGTATTATGTGTTTAGCTTTATGAGCTGGAGGAATGAAATCATATTCTGTAATAACTTCTACAAAAGAGTCCCTGGATTTTAAAGTTCTACCCATGGAATTTTTATTAGTGCTTAAAATACAGTCTGAGGAACAATATAATAATTTGAATTATCTGTCTCTGGCAGATGAAAAATGACATAGTCTTAAAGGAAAACAATAATATTAGAGTCCTAATTGATTCATTCTCTGTGATAATAGATGAAAATTGCTCAAAGAAAAATCTTTTCCATATTTACATATTCCATAGTCAGATTTTAGACTAAACCCTCTTTGTTTTCTTTGTTGTATACTGCTTTATAAATCCCCCCAAAACCAAATCATGTTACTATATGCCATGTTCCATCTACTGCCTATACATATATTCACACATTAATACTCATATATGAATATTTTCTGTTGATATACAGCGTTCACAAAACAAAAAATGTATAGTACTTGAATGAGAAGGTGGAAAATATTCAGTTTTTGAAATTTCATTACCTTTGAAAAATGCTTCATCTCACTAACTTAAACAATATTTATTTGTAATATAGAAATTCTATTATCATTCATAAATTTCACGTTCATGAAAGACAAAGGAAGACTGAGGAACTCTCAGGTTGGAGGTTATGCAGGAGTCATGAAAATTATATCTAGTGACAGATCCTGTATTAGATCCTGAATTGGGAGGAGTGGGGGTAATGGATTAGTGGGGAAACTCAAAATTTGTATAAGTATTATAGATATCTTAAAACTATCATATCATGTTAATTTGGGGATATAGTTGTATAGATGTTACATTAGGAAATTGAACAAAGATTGAGCAAAAGAACGGTCTGTACTATTCTCCAAAGTCTAAAATTATTTTGAAATAAGAAGTTAATATTCCATTATCATAGTCTTCTGTCATGAATATTTATAAAGAACAAATAAAAAATATTCAATTTTCATCTTCAGTTTATAAAAAGACAAGAATGAATGAAAACAGCATAATTGATAGTGTTTTCATTGAGTAATATAGGGTAAAATATTCATTTAGAAGAACTTAAGATAGTTCTTTACTTTCTGTATAAGAATGTTTTATATTCCTAAAGCCGGTGACAGCATTCCTTAATAGAGCAATAGTTATGGAACACTGTCATACCTTGTACGTGTAAGAAATATAGTTAGTGATAAGAATGATCTAATCATGTACAACTTAGTGACTTCTCACATTTAGGACCATTTCAATGATGTCTTTTATTTTCAGCCTGCTTATTTTTGGACACTTTCTAGAAAACAACTTTGATATGAAAAGTGGTTTCATAAAATATAATGAGTCTTTTAAAATGAAATACAAATACATGTTAAACTGACATTAAAATAAAAGAGACTAGATTATTTGATTTACTTTACCTGAAACTGTGTGATCCTTAGAGTCTCTTGTTATTTTTATTCTTGCATGAGGAAAGATGTAGTGCATGGTCTTCCCATTCATCTGTATAATCTAAGACATACATGTGACAAGGTGAAACTCAATGTCAAAGACACAAAGTATAGTATACAGACTTTAGACTTTTTCATTTAAAAGCACATTGTTTAAATCAATGAAAATGCATTATTGGAAGATTGTCAAATGATAATTTAAGCATTGCATACCCACTGTATATAATGATTATATTTTCTTTCTGAGTTCATAATGAACATTTATAACTAATTATTCTTGCAAAGTGATTTGTCTTATTTGGGAAATTCATGAGTGCATGTAATAAGAGGTCCTAGAAGGTGTCTTTTATGACAGCCAGATGTAGTTATTATTGATGACAACAGAAGATGTAAATGCAAAATTTTCAAATTCTGATTTTGTTATGGACAGGCTAGAAATGCAAAAGCATTTTAAAATATTTTTTCAGCAATTTAGTAGTGCAAATAGAGAAAAAACAGAGGAAATTCTCCCCATTCTATCATTATAGTTAGGATTGCTTTATGTTTAAGTTGCTTGATTTTATTGTTGAATTGTATTTCTGTTAAGCACATCTAGAAATCTTGATGTATACCAAGACAAATTTTACTTAAATAAGTGAAGTCTTTGCTCATTCTAATAAATTCTAAATTTCCTTTGTATTCAAAGGTTGTGTTATTGATAGTGTTATTTCTCATTTATTATAGAAGCTTCTGAAAAGGAGTAACAATTCAAGCTATTATTGCAAGTCTGTCATTTCAATTCTTATTATTGAGACTTGAACATAACAATGCTATAGACTATTATGGTTGTTTCTACCTGGTGAAACGATACTTCTCAAACAAAAGTAAATTAGTGAATAGAAACTTGGCTTTATATTTTACAGAATTTTGCTTTCAAAAGAGACTTGTGAAATACTGAGAAATAGAAATGGGAATGATTTATTAATACAAAACAATATTATGCATTTTTGTAGTATAGACTCTTCCTATTGTCTTAAAAAATATTTGACTCATTGAAAAATGAAAGAAAGTTTAATAAATATGGAAATTTTGTGCTATTTTAGAATGTGTTTAAGAGGATGTGGGAATATAATTCCAAATATTAAACAGAATTTAGACCTGAAGAAATGTATTATATGAAGAAAGATTCCTTTGAAAACTCATGTGTCTTTAATGTGCCATGATAATTCCCAGTTGTAAAATTATTAGAATACTTAATATTAAAAGTAAAATAGATATTAAAAATGCAATTTAAAATTATATCCTTTAATAAATCAAAAACTTTAAACTTCCATAATTATGCTCAAAATGACCAAGAATCTATAAAAGCAGAGGCACCTTTTCCCACCTATGCACTAGATGTGATTCAGCTTTTTTCTTATCATTGCATATGAACGTTGAGAGAATCCTCTAGTGAATAGAGTCAAAGGTGGGGAGGTGCGGCATAAGAGTAGAAGAAATGCCAGGGGATGGAACTGAGGTTATGTATTGTCCCATATCTTGCCCTAAGGATCTGGTATCTATCCCTATTGTGTATTGTAAATTCTTCACGTACAGAACTATCACTTGCATACCACCCCTCAAAAGGATTGTTTTTATTCCCTAACTACAAATATTTCAAAAGAAATTATTTTCATGTAATGAGCTCGCATGTTTATGAAATAACAAGTTTGTGTTCACATACAATATTCATCCATTCTTTCACCTGAACACTACACTAGCTTGTTGCAGGGAGCAGTGTGTCTTACTGGCTTCATAGCATTACATAATGATACACCATGTGGATGGAATAGAGCTTGCTCTATATGCTCATAGTCCAGGGCATAATACATGGGGTAGTACTAGAACACAAACCAAGAACACTTTTCCCAGATTCGAAGGGTGATGATGGTAGTAGTATCAGAGAAGTCTTCATGCAAGAGGGAGCATATGCATAGTGATGAGCAGGATTAGCCAAGAGAAAGAGGAGGAGAAGATTCCAGGCAAAGGAAACAGCAGAACATTCAAAGGCCAGCATAAGAGACAAGTGGCTCCTTCAGAGGAACTTCATGTGCCTCAATGCAGCAGCTGCATGGGAACTGCAGAGGATGTGGGCATGAATGCAGAGTGGAGGTGTTTTGTAATAGTAATCATGTGTTGACCTTCGCATGGCTCTGTAATGGGTATTAGTCATATTTATAGATTAAGTAACTAAGGAAAATTTTAAAAATAAAAGAGGTTATGTGATATGTTCAGTTCACAAAGCCAGAGTTGGAGACCTATTTAATATAGCAGAGGTTAAACAAAAATACATATTGAAAGGTAACAAACTGAAAAATACATATTGAAAGGTAACAAATACAAGTTTGTGGATTTGATTACTTTTGAAGTGAATATAACTAATAAACATCTTCAGAACTATTCTTCTATCCCTCTAATGTATGTTTTATTTAAAATACTTTTAAAGCAGATAAGCTACTGCTTGCATTACTTAGTTTTTAAAATTCTTTTTGCCTCCACAGCACTTAATGAACACAAATTCTTGTTATGCTTATGTTTTCAAATAAAAGCATCTGACTTTATTGGTTCCAAGAGCTCATTATTACCTTTTTATGACTAGAGATGCATAGAAGTGAATAAAATGAAAATATTATTTTGCTATTCTCCAGGTGAAAATATAGTTATGATGCAATAGAGACAGTACTTGAGGATAAATATTAACACATAAAAAGTGTGAATTTTGTGCTTTATATTATAAACTTTGGACTGCTATGTAGTTAAGCATATGTTATCTTCTGTTTGGTATCTATTTATTAAAAATTATAAAGAATTGCAGAGAAATTTTGCCCTCCAAAATCAACATATTTGTTATTTGAGTGAGGCATATTTGTTATTGAGTGAGGTAATGATCCAGAAGAGGCACCCAGGGATTGGGGGATGGGCAGTGTTCCATTTCTTGGCCTGTGTGGGGTTGTATGAATGTTAAATCTATAACTATTTATAACTTTATATATTTGCACTTTACATGACTATGCATATATTTTTTTCTTTTTTTTAGTTTGTAAAATGTATATCAAAGTAAAAATGTGAAAAAGGTAAACTATTAGTAACAGTAAGAAAATACTCATTAGTCTATTATATTCACCTAATGAGAAACATTTTCTGCTTTATCAATCATAACAAGAAATTTATTAAATACATCTCAATGTTCTCAATTCTCTTTACTTAATTCTGTCATTATATTATTCTAAAAGTTTATATCATTTAAAATTATAATATACATTATAATATCCTCCATAAATATAATATATAATATACATATCCTCCATAAATCTAATGTATCAATTCATGTATGTTAATAATAGAAAATTATAAATAAAAATGTCATTAGAGATGCCATGTTTCATCTATTTACATTAGAATAAAATTTCAGAAATTTTTGAGGGTGAACACATATTTCTTAAATGTATTCTCAAATAATGTTAGATGGAAAATTAATGGAGAACACTGTTCTGGATATTGTGGGAATAGTAGGGTTGGGTGTTAAATGTATAAAAGTTTATGTTTTAGTTCTTCAGTTTACACAGTTGAGCTTATTATAATTTTCTTAAAGTACTTGTGTTTTCATTGGTTTGACCTAGGTTTGTGGAAAATGTTAACGTTTAGAGAAACAAATTAGACATTTAGGATATAATGAGTATGCTATTAAATAGCAATTCTTACAATGAAAGATATTTAAGAGTTTTATTTTCAACTGTTGTATTTATTATTTAAGTAATTGCAGATTAAGGAAGTAAATTTCAGATTTTTAAAACACATTAGAACATTAAGGTTCCTATCTAGATTTTGTTCATAAGAGTTGAAATGTAACAAACAGGGAAATTGTAAAAATAAAAATAAGCTAAGAAAAGTATAATTCTTATGAGCTCTTTAGGAGGTCCATTATTCTCCTTGTATACCAGTGGTGTATGTCTTATACAAATTTAATGATTATCTTTTGGAGAAATCTTCATTTAAATAGCTATGATCCAATGTCAATGAGTCAGAACTGATGAAGTGGGACACACACTTAAGTTACTGAAAAAAAATTTGTGAACTTGATTGAAAAACATTTAGGATAATTTTGAGACTACTCTAGGGTAGAATTGAGTCTTTTTTTGTTGGTGGTAAATTCTGAAAGAGATTACTAAATATAGCACTTACTTGTTCTTGGTGTTGACTGAGAGGTCTAGAGTGGACCAATCTTTCTGGCAATTTTCGGTCCATACCATGTCCGTTTTCCAAACGAGACTCCCTGGGTTTATCAAACCAATCCGTTTCCTCACGTCGCAAGTGATAGGCTTTGGAGACCAAGGAAACATCATACATTGCAACCACAACTAAAAAGATGATAGAGGGCGGCAGCTGCTCTGCAGTACTAACATGCACTAGGCTTGTTAATCATACATGCATTTCAAACACAACGCCCAATGGGATCAGAAAAACTACTTTCAATATTACACCAAAGATAAAATTATGTTAAAATTTATACCAGAAAATAACATAGAAAAAATGATGCACATGGATTTTCAACATCTCAGAACAAAATAAAACAAAATCAAATTTTAAATCAGAACAAAATGGAATTTAGATAGTGATGGAATATACAAATGAACATTTTATATTTAACCTCAGTCCTTCAGTGCCCACTTCTTCACCTCTCCTTACAACCCATCACGCACCATTAAAAATCAAAAGCAAATGTTTGCCTTGAATGTCAAAATTTCTGTTGTTCTCCCACATTTATATAAACCCAATAGCAAAATGAAGCTTCTGGTTTTAAAATTGGTGTTTTTTTAATATGACATTTCTATGACATTCACAAATAACCAAAAACATTTATTTCTAAGAAGATCCCAAATGTTATTGCTAGGAACATGTGTGCCACAGCAATTGGCAGCTTAATATTAAAAATGTATCTACTAGAAATTTTAAATACAAATAAAATACTACTCTCTGAAAAAAGCACTGATTCCAAAATTAGATCAAGAATTAACTGACTTTTAAAATTTATACTGTGACAAAACTTTACAACATAAAATACTTTTTTGAAAATGCAAACATACTTAAAATACACAACTGTTACTTATAATTTTCATTTCATGCCACTGGTACTTCCAAGGTTTCTTAAGGCTATTATAAAGTGACTATATACCCAATATATAGAATCTGTCCTATTATGGACTAGTTACATTCTTTCTAAAAAGTGTCCCTATTCATAGTCTTTTGGGAAATACACTGTTGCTTCCTAAACAGTAAATGGAGTAATTCTTCTCAAATGTTCATCCTGAAGTATTTGTGGATGATACTGTTAACCTATACTTTCTTAAAACAGCAGCTTCTATGAAGCACACTATTGAGTTTACCTCTCTCATTATAGATTCTTTTTTCTGACTACATTCCTGAGAATCTTCTTTCTAAAACTTGCTCCCAAGATCCTTCTCAGGCCATTTCCAATGTATGTACCATTACACACCTCAAAACTCCTGTGATCCTATCCAGCGCTGCTACTTAACCACAGCATTTTCCAAGTAAACATGGACTGAAATATGATGTGCAGTGGTTCAGTCAGCCTTGGATTTTAGGAAATACAACAGTACGTACCTTGCTTGAGGTTGCATATGTATTTAACTGATCTCACCTATTAGAGTATAAGCTGCTTGAAGGCAAGGTTCAGATCTTCTTTGGTTTTTAAAAAATTTTTCCTTAACACTGAAAATATTCCTCATTCATGACATAATATTCAATTGATATTTGTGGAACAATGAATAGATAATTAGTCATCAACTACAGAAAGAAGCTAAATATTCTGAATATGACAGATTTTAAAATAAAAATTTATCCCTGAGTTTCATTACTAGATACAAAAGATTATTCTTCACAATCTACTCAGTTATTATGGTATACCATAGTTTTGATTTGAAACCAAAGGACTAAATTTATAAAAGGATATTTAGTATAAGAAACATTTGAAAAGTAAATAAAACACAAAGCTTTAATAATCAGTCTTTGAAAACACTGGATTATCCTCAACCACACTGATTCTATTTTTATCTGATGTGCTTTTATTATAGATTTCTCGTGAAAATAAAATAATACATATTGTTTTCAATAAGTAAATATCTTAAATAATATATGATTTCACTTCAATCTATAATTTTGTGATTGCCATTTCATTTTCAATACTGACTGCATACTTTGATTTTTTGTTATATATTATATATATATATATAGTAACCCATATGTGACTGAATAAATTGACTTTTGTATTAGATTCTATGTTCATCATTTATACTTAGTTGTACATAAATGTCAATTGCTTATAATTACAATCGTCTGACATGTCATGGTAGAGTCGTATTTACAAAATAACTTATAAAAATAGTATCATGTTCCAAATTAATTTAAAAAAAATTTCTGGAAATTTATAGTCTTTTTAAAAACTTGATAATATTTTCCTGAATTCTTATGTGTAAAATACAAATAAGCAAGTTTAGGGTCCAGTATTGGCCATAAGAACAGTTCCATGAATAATTTAATTCTCCTTGATATCAAATATTAAAAAAAACCTATACACATTGATATTTGGGGTGAACATGGGACAAAGTAAAATGTGTTTTCAACAAAAGATCTGTGGTAGCAGAGAGGAATATGATTTGATTGTTTCTAACTTAGCGTCAAGCCAATGACCATAATATCAAGTAAAATAAATTATGTCTAGTTAGATTTTTTATATCATGTGTAATATTTCACAGAACTAGAGTCTTACAGAATACATCTGAAAAACATAGTTTATAACAGAGTTTAATTAAATTCAAAGAAAACATGTAACACAATTTGAAAGCAATAAATTTGTTTTGTCAACATAATGCTAAACAACCCGTTGTATGTTATACTGTTTAAATATATGTTAGTAATATTCAGAAACAGACATAGGATTATACTTGATAAAAGGTTGTTTAAAAAATGCCTAATATTTTGAGTTCATACATTTCAGGAATTGCGTGACTAGGAAAAATAATTTTTATTTTTTCCTTAAATACCCAAGGAATCCAAGATTTCAAAACTTCAAAATAAAAGTAGATCGTTGCTCACCAGAGAAAAGCAAAATATTCATGTGACAAAAACAAATATGTAGATTTTACATATTTTTTAAAGATCTTTATTTATTTATTATTTTTATGTGGTACTGAGGATTAAACCCAGTAACTCACATGGGCAAGACACATGCTCTACCACTGAGCCACAGTCCAAGCCCTGCACATATTTTATATACTCACTATGATTCAAATGTTGCATATATAATTCAGTTTGTTATACTTGTCTTTTAATATTGTATTAACAATCTTTATGAATTTTTTGACTGCCTAATTTTAAATGCATTTTAGTTTTTAAATGTCATTTAAACTACTTTCTTCTTTGGTATTCTTTTTAGACACTGCAGAATAATATAGGCTGCATAATATGTGATCATCTACTTTATCAAATCACTTTTTTTCATCCTTTGATGACTGAGCATACATCAAATATACATAAATGAGAAATAAATGCTCATTTTCACATGGCTGTATATAAATAAATGCCACATACTGTGATACCCATAAATACTTTTATATCCTGCCCCATGATTGGAAAAAATTAGTGAGAAATAAATGTGTATTTGAAAAAAGTGATAAAAATTGTTTCCACTAATATCACAGTTATTGCTAAGATACATAGATTCATTCAAACAACTGGCTAAATTTTAAAACATACACAAATGGAGCATTTTATTTAAATGGCTATCAATAACAATGGTCAAGTCAACATCCTGGAGTAAAAAACAGCAGAAGGTGATTGGACTACTGGAATTTTACAAACAAAAGCATTGTGTCTGCCTTCAATCCAGTGATAAGTCCTATAAGAACTGTAGAACTTAGTTTTTAAAATCATAATCCTGTTTAAGCCTTAGGAATTTAGTGAGGCCCTAAGCAACTTGGCGAGACCCTGTTTCAAAATCAAATATAAAAAAGTTGTGAGAACGAGGCTCAGTGATTAAGTAAGTGTCCCTGGGTTTAATCCTGGTACCCAGATAGATAGATAAATAAAATAAATCATGGTTGTGTCTAGATATGGAAATAGAATGAAATTCCTTTTCATAAAACACATTTTCTTTGCAAGTCCTCGGGAAAAAGCCTTGAAAGGAGAGATTTACAAGTTAGGTTAGTCTTTGGCGTCTCCAAAGAAATGAAGCAATAATACTTTTGGTTGACAGAAGCTACATTCTTATGTAAACCTAAGAGTCAACTAAGAGTTGATCTCTTGGAAGGGGCAAGGCTCTTCACATCCCTGTACTTTTCCTTCATGTCTAAAACAAGAAGTGCAGTAGATAATTTTCTAAAATCCTCATGCTTCTGTATAATTAAGTAAATAAAAACCCATTTTAAACTGGTTTTTATTTAAGTATGTGCTTGTCTTAAAGCAGTTGTTCAATATGAAAAACTACTGAAACAATTTAGGGCTGAAAATATAAAATGATAACCAAAAGTAAAGCCGATGCATGAAACAGGAAGGACTGAACTCCAAATAGCTAACATCTGACAAGCAGTTTACAATTTTTTCAATTTGAAATCTAAAAAATGCTTCATAGATACTGGTGAGTTTATTTATTTTCAATATGTATTTAGTGCTAAGCTTTCTAGTATGTAGTGCAAAATGTGCAAATCTGTCAGTAATACTATTCATGAGAGAGATAAAAAGGAAATCATTCATTTAGTGAGAATTACATTATACTGACATCAGAGGCTGATTGAAAACTTCTTAAAAAGAGCACATTCTCTAAACTGGTAAACAATCATGTCATAAAAATGATGAAATAATTCTCTATTACAGAGTCTAGCAAAATAGTGCTAAATGGCTCTAACCCTTAATAATGTCATAAACTGAAAGAAATTGATCAAAAAATTTAAAAATGTATTTGACAAAATGAAAAACTTTCCAGCTGTGTATTTAAAGGATGACCATATTTTATTAACAGAATTATTTGATAATGGTTTTAGAAAAGCAGACACAAAACAAATTAAGCAATCAAGAAACAGAATAAAAGAATAAATTAAAAATAAAAGCATGCCACAAAATCTATACACAAGATAAATTTTCCAAGTACAAGAAATAAAATTGAAGTAAACATGCATAACACACACCAAGAAAGGTAGAATACATCCTTGGAGAAGGAAAATTAAACATGCAGAAAAATAAGAGTTTGAGTTTTGATAGTAACAGGGTAGTCTGAGGCCCAATTTACCTTCACTGTCTGACATGGCATGTTGGAAGTCATCCATGATGAATGCTATGTCACGGTCATAGCCCCGAGTTCGTGATTCTTCTCTCATGTGTTGCTGAACCTCAGGCAATGAGTGACTTGATCCAAACTGGTCCCTGGTGTCTGCAGATATTGGTGGCAGGGGTCCAGCTGCAGCTCTAGCCATTCCCATGGGTTGTCCAACTGGACTTAGTGGACTTTCTTCTTCAGAATTCTGGGCCACAATAGGTATCCTTCCTCTACTCTGGCTAATTGGCAAACTGGTAGGCTTAGTTCTGGCAGAGGATGATGCATGACTAAAGGAAACATCTAGAGCTTCAGCTTCTTGAGCTTTCAGTCTCAGTGACGAGCTGGAAGAATCCCTTTTAATTGATAAATCAAGCCCATAGACAGATGAAGGTCTGGAGGAAGGTCTGGACCTGCTGCCGCTGCTGTATGGCTTATCTGCTTCATCCTGTAGAGCTGACCGTATGGTATTTCCTAATGTGCCCAATCCTGAGCCGAGTGATGATCCCATAAATTTTTGTTGGTCTGTAATATTTTTTCTGAGGCCAAAAGTGATGTCATCTTGAAGAAGCCTTGCCCTAGAAGAAATACCACCAATAGAAGAAGTACTAGAAGTCATATAGCTTGAATAGTCAGGTTCAAGGTCTCTACTTTCTTGGATGGGTGAAAATTTGGACATTTTAGGGTCTATTAGTGATTTCTTATGCTTTGACTGCTTTTGATAAAGTATGGCTGCTGGCAATTGTTTGGCTGCTTGTTTTTCAAGTGTGAGTCTACCGATGCTATACTTTTCAGATTTTGGAAAATGTCTATAGCTGGTATCAGCATGGTAATAATGTGAAAGACCAGCAAGGTGATCTAAGCTCTCTGTTCCTCTGCGGAATTCTTGCTTAATCTGATGTTTCAGAAGCTTTAACTCATAAGGATCCTCCATTGGATCTTCCTCTGCCTTCACATAACTATGCAATCTGGAGGAACTCTGTAAAGGTGCTAGGAAATCCGTCACTTCTTGAGACCTACGTGCCTCAGTGGTTCTAAGGAGACGATCTGTTTTTGACAGATCCTTTTCATGAAGGCTAAATGCACTGCTTAATGCTGCTGTTCCTTTGCTTATTTCTCCAATGTCATCAATTAGGACATAATTTCGTGAAGTATGATGGTCAATATCTGCATAGAAAGAATCTGCAGATATGCTTGATATTGGACTGCTTGCCATGCTACTTCGTTCCTCCAAACCTATTCTCAAGTCTAAGCTATTGTACTTACTACCAAGATGGGAAACAGCATATGTATTGTCAGTAGAAACAGGTGCTATCATCAGGGGTTGATTTCGAATCACTTCATAGTTTGAAGTTATCTTGGGTTCTAAATACAATGTGGTTTGCCGTGGCTTCGGTTGTATCACCATCATCTGTGATGGTAGCTGGTAAGATGGTTGTGGGGTTGGTGTAGGTTGAGCTTGGGGTGTAAAAGACATTGTTGCCACAGCTTGGAAAGTCGGTTGAGTTTGATAAGGTGAAACTTGCTGATGGTACAGAGTTTGTTGCTGAAAATGGGATTGTTGGGTGTATGGGGTGGGTGCTTGGGTAGGAAGAGCAGGGGAAGAATACTGGTATTGTGTGTAAGGACTCGTTGGAGGGACCAGCTGAGAATCTGTTTGTGTCTGTGGTGGTATGAACTGGCTGAACTCAGTTTGGGGGGCAGTTCTTGGTCGCTCAATGCCATGCTGACTTTCAATTCGGGTTGGCCTGGTGCTGCTGACTTCACTGTCAGACATGTAATCACGATCCTCAGCTACCCCCTGGAGGTATGCTCTCTCCCTCTTTTCCCTCTCCTTTAATAAAGCCTCTTTTCTCCTGTTAATTCCCATTTCCAGATATCGCAATTTGGCATCAATCTCCTTTTCTTCTTCATCCAGTTCTGCTTGTTTCTTTCTGAGCTTTGCAGATTCCCTTTCTACAAGATCAAGCTCTCTGTCTATGTCCTGGAGAATCTTGGCTCTAGCCATGGTGTTGGTTCTGCAGATCCTTCTCCTGGACACAGTGCCCATTGTGCTGAAGGTCGATGGAGTTCCTGTCGAAGCTTCTTCAGGAGGTGGATTTGGCAGAGTTCTCTTAACTTTCTTCTGGGTACCAGAGGGTGTCATGGTTTGAGAACCTTTTGTCTATAATCAAGCAAACAAAATATAGTACTTTATTATCAATGACAAAAGCAAACACCAAACAAACTTCATAATTTACATTTAAATAAACTGATTTTTTGTATATTTTTACCTATGAGAGCATAATAAAATAAAAATGTCATATGTAATTTTAAGTATTGGTCACAAATATGGTTAACTGGAAAACATTTTTTTTTCCTGGTAAATTGGTTACTTATTGTTATAACACCACCAGTAACATGAGAGAGAACTTTGAAATCAGCACCAAACTCATTGCTTATGTAAGCTTCTACTTAGTTTGATTCTTGGGAGAAGTCTTAAAAAACTCATTTTTTCTTCTAAACCCACACGGGATTACCTAATGAATCTGCTACCAGACTATCTGTGTCAGCCATCTAAAATACAAGTTTCACTGGCTGAAGATGTTTGTTTATGATATTAAGTTTCCTATTATACCTATCTTGCCATTTCCTCCTCTTCCCACTGGAGTAGCTGTCATTCCTTTTCTAATTCTATAATATTTTGAAATGAAATCCTCAGATTCTCTAATGCCTCCCCCCAAAAAAATAATGATTTGAATTAATTTCCAGTTACCTCTTTCAATATTTTAATTATTTAGGTCCCACATTTTCTTTACACTTTAGTATTCTTATGTATTTTTTTTCTCCTTCTAAGTGCCTTAGCAATATCTTCATGAAGCAAAAAGAATTGACTAAAAGAAAAATTCACTGGGACCATTTTTGAAATCAATAAGATAAAATGCACAGTTGGTGAGTTGTCAAGTATTTTAAATTTTTTTTTAGTTAATTTGCCATATCCTTGCCTACTAAGAAGCACAGGTGTTGAGAATCATATAATTTTTGGCTATCATAAGATATGAGAGTTGCTAAACTGATGTTCTCAAAGTACCCAAGTATTCCATAGCAGATTTACTCAGGTCTTCTGCCTGCCAGCTGCCTGTTCTTTATGAGAAGCTGTCTTTTACTTTCTTTCTATTAAAATCCAAAGACATGAATTCTTCTCCATCTCCTCAGTCACCATGATACTGATAGTAGAAAAATAACAGAAAATACATGAGGCTATGAATTTTGAACTTGAAAATTAATTAGACCACATTTGTCCTAGACCCTGGGCTTTTGTTGCCTTTTATCACTTCTAAATTCATTTCCTCCATGGCTTTCATCTGCTTTCTGGTGTCATTTTTTCTGCTCATGTATCTATACTAGTTGGTTCCTCAGTCAACAGCCATAATATGAAACATTATCTGAAAGTGATATGTGTGTTTCTGAAATTTAAGATATTTGAATGGAAAAGAATAAAGGCTGTCAGTCTCTGAAACAGGTTACAGTGATTTTAAAATTGTAGCCTTTTCTTCCTCACAGAGAAATCTGAAGAAAAACGCATAAAGCATATGTCCAGAGGGGCTATCTAGCATGTTACTTGTTCTCGCTCAACCTCAGTTCATTTCCTGTTATATAATAGACACAATCAAATCATAAAGTTGTTTTGAGGACTGAATGAGAAAATTGTATAATACTGTAGGCACCCATTAAATACTGTTTTCTTTAAAAATCTTATCTCTGCAGAAAACTATTAGGTATTGATAAAGTCACTTTCCAAATCCCTTAAAAATATTGACTTATAAGAATATACATGTCATATCTTTGACTATCAACTGGTCATAATTAACAATAAACTGAGAATAGGGATCTTATAATTATTTTTTTTCATTAATAATTTTCCAAAATGCAACATAGATAAATGTTTCATAATTTTGAAAGTTTTTCTACAATAATATTTTCAGTCCAACGGAGTTCAATAATAGGGTGAAAATTATGCATTGTTTGTTTTTCCTTAATTTGCATGTGGGAGATTAGTTATAGGAATTTTAAAATTTAGTATTTTCTCCTGTACTACATGCTAATGACTATGAAATGGCTTGATAAGGGGGTGTTTAGTTTTGTTACCATGGAAGTGTTATAGCACTGAATATAGAAACATTCCAAAATAAGAACTCTCCTTCCTACCAAAGGAGACGGATATGCTAAATACCCTGATGTGATTATTACAACAATGTACATGTATCAAAACATCACACTGCACCCCAAAAATATGTACAATTATATTATGTGTCAAAACCAAAGTAAAAAAAAATAGAAATAGGGAAAATAAAAAAAAGTCCACTGGTAAATACAAAACTAAATGATTCTGGTAGAATGATTAAAAGATACAAAAAACAGATATTACTGCAAGGGAATGGAGAAATGGAGATAATGAAATGAAATTTCTAGATAGTTAACTAAATTTTTAAATATTATTTTAAAAAGTATTGTAGGTTCTCATTTAATGGGTACAAATATTTGTTGAATGAAGAAATGAAAGAATTGTGACTATTGACTTGTGACTATTTTTAAAGGTTCTCAACATTTCAGAATTCACTAAATAGAACTGCAGGAAACCATAAAAATGACTACTTATTATATTGAATAATTCTTAATGAGAATAACTATGAATTAACATAAATTGCTATGGTTCATACCTGCACACAATTTTTTCCTAATGTAACTTTGTTTTGCTGTTTATGTTTTCATTTGAAGATCAGGCTTAGTCAAATCTATTTTTTCTAAAGAATTCCCAGGTTAAAGAAACATTCCAGGTGTTTGGAACTTCTAATTATCTTTCCAGATTGAAAATATTTACTGACCCATGACTGGTTTGGGAGCCATGGATTTGAATCATGAAAATAAGAAATAAAGAATAAGCAAGAATATTACTGAAAAGATTTTAATCCCTCAAAGAAGTTTTCTCCTATAGAGGGATCCTCTATAGTATAGTGTCCTATTAGGAAACTCCTAGAACATGTGCAAACCTTGTTATAGTGAAAATCTTACCATTCATTATTCAAAATAAATATATTCTCAAACATGTATTGACCATGAGGAATGATGAAAATTATTTTCATAAGTTGAAAGGCAAAACAAAGCAATATAAATCAAATACTTGATTTCTTAGCTGTAGAATTCCAAAAAAAAAAAGTAGTGTACATGTCAAATTTATCCACTTTGCAAATCAAGATATTTTTCAATCATGTCCATGCATCCACTCCGGAAAAAAAAAAGAGAGATTGCTGGCTACCATGTGCTAGGCACTAGCATAAAAATGAGAACTAATACTAGTCTGTTATCTATTAGCACATATGAATATACAGGGTATCTTAAAAATTGCATGGACACTTCAAAAATGGGAGTCTGTATAGATAAAAACTGTTTCTTATCATTCTGGTACATTCCCACAAAAGCTCAAATATCTAGAAATTGCATTAGGATAAAGGATTGGGTCACATTCTGAGTATAAGGGACTAGAAGGGTTCATTACTAAAGGTTTTGATGCCTAACAAAAATGCAACAAAGTGAGGAGGATACCAAATGAACATTTTGTTTAAATCACTTTTCTTCTGTGGATTGGCTTTGCATCTTTGGTGCAGGACTTAGAGCTATGTTCTGTAGACATGAACGTAAGAACATAAAAATAGAACAGTAATTGCTCATTTGCTCACCTTCTAATTTCCTAAGCCAGAGAGGTAATAGCCTACCTTGTATATAGGTACAATACATAATTACCTGTAGTATGTAATTTGAAACAAACTGATTTCCAGGTCCAAATAGGGATTCAAAAACTGAAGTTCTTTAGGACTTAAATTTTTCACCATTATTCAGATCTTTGGACTACGATAATAATGTCCGTGGTTACATTTAAATTGCTAGCATTGATAAAACATTAGAATATGATATAGATCATAACAGGAAAGCTATACTGGAGATGAAAATGGAGGACTATTTTGACTATAACAGAAACCATAAACCCAAAACCTATAGGGCCAGAAGGTGTGAAGCTTAAAATGAGATTAGAGAAAAATAGAGGTGATGTGTTGAGCTGAGAGATTAAGTCCCATCTGTCAAGGTTGTCTCTAGCAGATTACTATCATGAAGAAATGGAGACCCAGTATTGTGAGATCTTCTGTGTTGTTCAGAGAATGTCTGAAATTCATTTATAAACTTGGGCATGTATTTAAAATGGCTTCAAAACATTGTTGAGGCCAAAGAAACCAAATTTGGGGGCTGCAGTCAGAATTCATTGTTCTAAAGTTTTCCTAGCGGAGGTGGGTGCTTACCAAAAAGTCATTGGTTGGTCAATCAGTGATACAGACTAGTTGAGAGAAAGAAGAAAATGAAGCAATGAAGGAGGATGTGGAAAGAGGAGAAGAGTCCTGCAGACAAACTTCAGTTCTTTGTTAAGTTTCCTGGCTTCCTTCATCATCAGTGCTTAACTCTTACCTCTCCTCCTTAAGAATACTTTCCTTTACAATGCCCCATTTCCCTATCTATTGTTCCTAGGATACTTTCAGCTATACAGATAATTAAGATCCTCTTTGGTCACAGCTCATTGCTGGACCCATTTGTATTAGTGAATATAAACTGTAGAACCATTCAATAATTACAGATTTAAGTTTAAATGTGCATGGTTATGTGTGTACTTAGGTTGATCGGTATTACTTAAGAACAGAAAAATATTATAAAGAATTTCAAGTAATTTCTCACCAACTTATGATTTAAAACGAACTGACTTTCAAGATGATAAATCTTATAAACTACTACTTAATTCTAATAATTCTAACTAGTTCAATATAATATAAAACAGCAGCATTCAGGACTCCAAAACAGGGAATAAAAACAAAATGACATAATTTTCTTAGAAAACATCAAGAGTTGTATAAAATTAAGTTTATCATGATTACAGATGATGTAGCTAGAAGTCATAATTAGAGGATAAGGGTCTAGAAAACCTTGGTGTTTAATAAGATTTTTCCTGTTGAAAAGCTTAGTAGTAAAGTTGTTTTCAGATACAGGTGTTACCCTTGATTTGAAATATATATATACTGTAATAAAACTACTGGATGTAATATTTAAAATAAGGAAAGAAAATTCTAATAACAGAATTGAGTTTGATGGGAGGACTAGAAGAATAGCTAATACTAGATTACAATACAAGGATGTAATTGGGATAACAAGCAAATAACTTTCAGGTTAAGTTCTGCTGTCCAAAATTATTTTAAACAATTTTTCTCTGAGGAGTCCATTTAAACCATTCAACTTATATGGAAAAGGAAAGAAAGTTTTGCTTGTCCTAATGTATCAGGAAAATAATAAAAATTAGTAGGGCATATATGGATACACTACCATAAAGAAGTTTTTTAAAATATATATGCACACGCAAATATAATGAATTGTCTTATTGTCAAGATAATCTAAGCTCAATCTAAGGATGAGAAAAAGGGATATTTATGCTGTTTCAAAAACTTGAATGTTAAAATACAACAGAATTATAGTTTAAAGTCACAGATTCCAAACAAAATTATCCAATTACATACAATATCGAAAAATTCAATTTATTCATTTATTTAAATAGTTACTAAAAATAATGTTAAAATGCATTGTTCTAGTTGGACCTGGTGGTTTGTGAGGCTGAGGCAGGAGGATCTCAAATTCAAGGGCAGCCTAAGCTGCCTCAGCAACTGACTTTGTTTCAGTAAAAAAAAAAAAAAAAAAGGTGGGGAACAGGGATGTAGTTCGGGAGCCTCAGGGTTGAAGCTCCTCTCTCCCCTGGGTTTTATCCATAGTGCTGTTAAGAACTCAAACACTCCCCAATGTTCCTTTAGGCAACTGATGTATAAAGGAACCACCTCAAGATGGATGGTAAGCCTGATTTGAACAAGTATGAAACCATTTCATGGTACCCCATTAATACATATGGAGACATTACATGTATATTAATATATATAATTTTTATGTATTTGTGCCAGTTAAAAATTAAAAAAAAAACTATTTCAGTATTTTGCTAAATAACTGCTGGTATCAATATCAGAGACATGCTTCTAAACTATTTTGCCCTTAAAGAGATATGGGAATGTATTTTTCATTTTATAAATAAAGAAAACCATACTAGCCAATTGGAATAAAGGCTCATCATGAAAATCATGACATATCTTATATTTTTAAGTTTGTTCTTTCAGTTAAGAAGGAAGTTTGGATGAAGGCTCTTTACTTTTAGATAATGGAGATGGGGATTCATTCTCAAAGTGTAATTTCACATATATTTATTCATAAGGAGATGTTACATATGAAGATATAATTTTCTAGAGAAAATGTAACCTCTTTAAAGGTCATCTATGTGATGTTCCAGGTGACTTAGAGGAGTATATAAACAGAGTTTTAATGGGACCCAGATAAGATGGCTTTATTTACAGCTTGGAAAAGGACAAGACATAATAGACCTAACAGAAGTCTTGGCCTTTTGGAATGGATGGGACTTAAACAGTAAAATATTTTTTAAAGTGGAGGGAATAATATTAAATATAAATTTTCAGAGAAATACCAAGAATGATCTGGTTTTATTTGGAGAGGATGATGCATCAATATCAGTGATAGGGTAACAGATCCAGAGAATGCTCAGTGCACTAGCAGAGAGGAAAATGGAAGAGTAAATGAAATGTATATGAAAATACAAAACAAATCTTTTAAAGCTGTATCTATGTTAAAATCGCAGTTCACCCATTTTCTTCTTTTCCAGGTGGAAAATCATCCCTGTTTATTATATACTGGTCAAATTTACTCCAATAGCATACCAGGGCAAGCCATAAAAGTAACCACTTACAATGCACTGTACTAGGCAACAATCTGTATGGTTTGTCAAAGAGAAAACTGTGACAGCCCAATTTAATTTCCTTCAGTGGTAATGTGGCAGTCTGTGCAGATAACTCAGAAGCAGTAGATATAATCGAGAAATGTCTCTGCAGAATAGTTAATGCTTTCTCAGGACAGTCACCAATATGGTTTTGTCCATAAGAATGAAAAGTAGTAATACAGTGTGTCAGGTACCAGCATACAGATCACCGTTACTCATGGGTCATCAATATATGGAATCAGTCAAGGTTTCTTTCACTTGATACTAATGATATTTTGTATCAGATGATTCTATGCTGTTGGGGGCTGTTCTGTACATTGTAGGATATTTAGCTGCATCTCTGCTTTGTACCTGCTGAATACTAACAGCATACTGTATCAATCAAAAAATGGCACCATGTATTCCAAATTATCTCCTGGGAAGCAAAATAGTCCTGCATTAAGAATCACGGATGTAAGGGATATACTAGACAATGCTGTCAGGAGGAGATTATTGATATTATTATTAATATATTTATTGATGAGGAGAATGCTACTATTTGTATGATAGTATCTTAGTCTATGGGAAAACAGACTTCTCAGAGGAACTGTAACTTCAATGGTGCCTTGATGGATAATTGGGTGGGAAAAAGGATAAAAGAAAAAGACACATTCTAATTTATGATAATGATCTGAGTGGATTAATAAAGATAAGTATGTACCAGATTATTTTTGCCTTGTTTTAAATGTTTCATGACCCTAAATCAATCTTCATTTCCGGTTAGCTTTCCTGAGAATGGGTTATTATAAAGAAAGACAATCCATGACCACCACGTGAGCCAAAATGACACTGATGGAGCTGCATGACCATAAACTTTTACCTCCAAAACAATGTATTTTTCTTTATATCTTACCCACACTCAGGTATTTTGTCATAGAAACAGAAAATAAAAGTCATGAGAAAATTTCTAGAACTGCAATAGCTACAAAAAGCTTACAATGTAAGAAATTGTCAAATTAAATGAAAAATTTTGTAAATGCTAGCACTTAATTAAAGTTGTCTCTTACTCTAGGATTTATTTAAAAAGAAGGATCAATGATGTAATTTAAAAAAGATTTAAACCTTAAGAAAAGAAGATAGTTCATTTGAGAAATTAAGTACCAGAATTACCAGGGAGATCAGTTGAAGAACTACGCTTAATTTTAAAATCAAGAAACTCTTGTCATCTTAATAAAAATTTAGTAAAGTAAGAATTGGAACCAAGAAAATTAATCTATATGGAAGCCCACAGAATATTAAAAATAGTTGGAAACATTTATAATGAACAAGAAACATTCACATGTTATTCATGTCACCATACTAAAGACTGAGAATGTAATGATGAGTAAGACGCGGCCTCTGCCATTTAATTGTGCAAGAAAACACACAGAAATTGAAAACAGAAATAACTTTCAGGGTCATAGGTTCAATCTCATTTGAACTCTCCTCATCTAGAAACTCTATTTTAATAAGAGAATAAATACACTTTTAAACCTTGATAAGAAGAACAATACTTATACATACTAACCTCCTCTCTGACTTTATCTTCTTCAGTTCTGTTCGTGGCTATTCATTTTTTTTAGGATGTAAAGAAAATCTACAAAGAGCTATGATTCTTCAGCATTAGGAAGGGAGAGGAAATATGTAGGGTTTGTCCCCTTCTAAATAAGGTAGCTTTGTAAAATATATAAACATACATCATCACATTCCTTTAACACTGGGAAGTCAAGGTGGGGGAATATGACTAGGCACATTCTTCCTACTAAACTGACTATTAAGCAGAGTTTCACTCTGAAATATCAATGAAAATACTAATACACAGAGTCCCTACCTGTCCCTCAACAACAGAAATTTTCAATTTTGACACAAAGCAGCAGTTAGATATGGAAATATATCTCTGCTGTACAACATTAGTAATGTGTTCCCAGAATAAGCCATTATTTTTCAGCATTACTCTATCCTCCACATCAAACCCCACAGAGCTGAAACATACATGTTTAATGTGAAGGAAGTTCTAAATGATAACATTCATAGAAAAATAGTCTAAGTACTGATAAATTACTGGAAATCCATTAGGCATTGCAATAGAATGCAGTGTCTCATTACATTAAACAGCCATCAAATCTCTCCAATTACAGTACTGTGGAACAGCTGAGCAATGGTTTCCATGCAGCAAATACTAGATAAGCAGAATTATCACTATGAGAATACTTGTGAATTATGGAAAAAGTACAGACGCTTATATCATCAAACATTCTTGAATATGCACTGCCAGCAGAGAACATTTACCATTTGTAAATGTAATTGAAATTGTTAGAAAAAGTAGTTTTTATCTAATTGCAAAATTCCAGTGGCAACAAAACTGTGAGAAACTAATTTACAGGACCCTATTAATAAGAGAATAAAAATAAAGTCATAAAACATATTTATATGTCATGCACAAATTATTTATCAAAGTCTAACCGTCTAGACAAAAATGTTCTTCAATAAATATTGTGAAAATGACACTCAACGTTTCATCAGACATCTTTAAGCTTTTCCTTAATGCACCTCTTGTCCCAATTTGTTTTGTTTTCTTGCTGAAAGTCATTGCTCTTGGGCTGAGCAGTCAAGCAGAAAACTAGTTTCTACCTCACTGGACAGAGCATTAGACATGCCAGTCTGTGTGGCATTTATTGCCTTGTATTTTCTGAAGAGTCCCAAAGAGATTAATTTCTTCCCTTTTCTAAAATCAGTATAAAGTATTTAAGAAAACCGTCTAAGAGTTATTTTTTTAAGGTAGACTTCTAAAAAATGTTTATATATGTGTCTATGTATTTCTCCCTTCCATTTCTTTCCTTCCTTCCCCCTCTTCCTCCCCAATAGCTGGCTTTGACACAATGAATAAAATAATATATATTCTGTTCATATGCTCCTTTGATATAGCTCAGTATGATAGCCATAGGTTTTCTTTTTTTTTTTTTTGCTGTTTTTCCTCTCACCTGCTTTCATGTACATACATACATACATACTTATATACACACATATATCTATATTTCTGTTGAGATATATACAGATAGATCTATATATACCTCTATACATATATATCTCAACAGAAATATAAAAATATATAGATAGATCTATGGATCTCAACAAAAATATCCATAGTCCATACCAAGCCTACTCAGATTATTACTTCACTTAGAATGCTTTATTGGAAGATGGATTCTTCCTGAAACTCATTTTCATCAAATGACAGCCCCAGCACCATAAAAAAATGGGATCTTATTATATACTGTGTTTTCACCAATCATTTTTAATATTTACAGCATAATGGTATGTGTGAAGTAGTTATCATACATAAAATTCTTGGCTGATACTTTATTGTTCATTAAATAAGCACTATTCTTTTTATCAATCTATTAATCATCACTATATGTTGATAAGATAAGCTTGGTTTTTTTTCTAGAGTGTCTTAATATCTTTTTTTCTATGTTTCTAAGAATGCTTTTAGAGTCTGTATATCTAATATATTATTATTTCATAATTGGATAATAAAAAACCTTTCCAGGAAGTCTCTTTACTCTAACCCATCTCTGAGACTAATTATTAGCATGCCAACCCTTTCTTTACTTTTCTCCGAATTTCTCTACTGATAATTATATTATCACACAGATTTTGGAACTTAAAAAACACAGACATTTCAATAGGAAGTAAAATTTAATACAATAAAATCTTATATATGGTACTTAGTATAAAAGAAGGAAATCTTTCTCTCAAGTAGAATTGATCATACAAATCATTTGAGGAGACACATGAGGTCATTGCAAATGCTTAGGGGAAAATCACAAGATAAACAGGGGAGGGATTTCCTGCAGCAGAC
The DNA here is from genome assembly GCF_045843805.1 of Urocitellus parryii. Lineage (NCBI taxonomy): Eukaryota > Metazoa > Chordata > Mammalia > Rodentia > Sciuridae > Urocitellus > Urocitellus parryii. The sequence goes on from NC_135533.1 coordinate 64,049,785, forward strand.
CATGGATAAAGGCAATAATGATGGATTCACATATGCCCTAAGACCCACAACGCCTAGTGAATTTTACACAAAATTATTGGATGTAGAGATTGGGAGATTGCATTTTATCTTTTAAAGTGCTAGGGTTTTAAAATTATTATTTTCTTACTCCTTTTCATATTATTTTTTATATTTGCATATATTTATGTATTAAATATATTTTTATATTTTTGCTATATACATGTCTATTATTCACAGACAACATATAATATTGTGTGAGCTAAGGTTTGCATTTTTATTGATAATACATATCAAAACTACTATTATGTATATCTCTATTGTAGAATTTAAAGGCTTTTAGCCAAAAATTATTCCTAGTAGTTACCTACACTTTTCTTTCCATCAATACCTCTGAAACTAAGTATTTGCTTTAGTTTAGGATATTATTCATTCTATTAATATTTACTCAGCACTCACTTCTGTGTGAACCACACATGTTTGTGGTCTGAGGGAAAGTGTAGTGATTAAGAGTCATATGACCCCTGTCTCATGAGAGGAAAATACAGATATAAAATCATAAGGTATTAATAACAAATTGTGTTAAATGTTAAGAAATTCTAGATAGCAAAGGGCTTTTGCATGTATACAGGAACAGACTCAGGTGAGCATGTAGGATACTCAATAGACTAAATGCAGTTGAAACTTTAGTGCAAGGGGGGGAATGGTGTATGATGTGTATAAATGATGGGCAGGTTCCTGTTGGTCATATTGATAATGTGTAAATTAAAAGGATATTTCCACATAAAAATATTGAGGAGGAATGATAGTATTAGTAGCAATGCCATGTAAAAAGCATTTGGGTGAAATGTAGAATGAATAGAACAGGAACAAAGATAAAAGTAGTTAACATGTTAAGAACTATTTTAATGGCCCATGAGAAAAAGAAGTTACACCTTTGAAAACAGAGTAGTATTACTCAGCTATTAAAGAAGAATAAAATTATGGCATTTTCTGATAAATAGATGGAACTGGAGACTATCACACTAAGTGAAAAAAGCCAATCCAAAAAACCAATGGCCAAATCTTTTCTCTGATATGGATGCTAAATCACAAAAGGCGAGAGTGAGGTGTGGGTTCGGGTTCACCAGATTGGACAGGGGAGTGGGGGGAAGGGAAGGGGGAATGGGAATGGTAAAGACAGTAGAATGAATTGGACATTCCTATGTTCACATACGAATACACAATTAGTATAACTCCACATCATGTACAGCCACAAGAATGGGGTAATAGTCCTTGTACATATGATATGTCAAATTACATTCTACTGTCATGTATAATAACTAAAAAGAACAAATAAAAAAGAAAAGAAAACAGAGTGGTAATAGCAGGAGTTAGAACTAGAAGACTCAAGATTTTGGGTTTTATTCTTACTGCTTTGCATGTGTTAACTTATTTCAACCTACAGCAAGCTTATAAGGTAGATACAATTTATATCCTGGCTTATAAATGAGGAAATTCAGGGATGGCAAAGTAAGCAACTTCCTAAAGCTCACAGTGCTGGTATATGACAGGACATGAATTAAGAAAATGAAGAGACTTGAATTGAACCATATCTAGACTCATGTTCTTAAACAGTATTTAAAATGGTAGATTATTAGTTACGTATTGCGGTATAATAATTCACTCCAAAATTTAGTGGCTAAAAATAACAATATTGCCTATTTTATATTTTCTGAGGGTTAGCAATCCAGCCATGGCTTTGTTGTGATCTTTGCTTAGGGTTTGCCACTAGATTGCAATGAAGCTGCTATACAATGCTGTGGTAACTTCTCAGTGTGACTGAGGAAGGCCTCTCCCAGACTCACTCATGTGATTTTTGGCAGGATTCAGTTGCTAGAGGGCTGTTGGACTGGGGCTTCAGCTTACTGATGGCCCCCTTGTTATTGTCCATGTGCTCCTCTGTAGAAAAGTTATTTGCTTCATCAAAGTAAGAGCCAGAGAGAATGAATACAAGCAAAATGGGAGCAATAGTCTTGTAATCTTATCATGGAAGAGACATCCCACAATTCTTTCAATATTTTATTAAATAGAAGCAAGTCATTAAGTTCAGCCCATACTCAGTAGGAATGGATTCCACCAAAACATGAACACCAGGATATAGGATAGATGGAGAGCCATATGGCAACTGTATAAAACATAAAATAGATTTTATGACTGCATTCAAACTATATGTGCTAGGACAGACTCATGGGGGTATATAAGATGCTCATATATTTGGTAACTAAAAGTTGAGGGGACTTGTATCATAACTGTAATGTGGGAAGCACATTTATCCACTGTGATTAAGGCAGGGAATTGAGCAGAATAGAAAATGAGAAAGGAAACTGAATACTTAAACCTTTTAGGAGAGTTTGGCAGTGGGAGTGTATTATTGAGATAAATGACTCTAAAATTTTTCAATATTTCTTCCTGTGAGCCTTCCTCTGAAAGTGCTCAATAAGCCATATACACATAAAGAAGAGGCAGATATTCGGATTCATACAGGGTTATGTTTTTTTTTTCCAGAGTTGTGAGACAGATTAATGGCAAGGAGATTGGTGAGGTGGTGGAATTTGGATTATTAAGGCAATAGAGAAGAGAGGATCAATAAACAGAGATGAAGTAAACATTCCAATGGTTAGAATATGGATAAATGTGAAAAGATACCTAAGTAAACAAGCTCTGAGAAAAAAATTTACAACTTAGGGATATAATATATATATATATATATATATATATATATATATATATATATATATATATATAAAATTTAACTTAGAAATAATATATATATAATTTCCAAGTTAAATTATTTCAGGAGAGAAAACAATTGTGGGAGGGGACGGACAACATGGAGGAGACTGACAGTCAATAGAGATGGACGTTAAGAAGGTGATTGGATAGAAAATTAGGTGTTGGGTCATCATTGTCACAGATGTAGGAGTTACTCAGGACCTGGCAGGACTTTAGATGGTATAATATCAGTTTATTACCCAGAAGTGAGGTCATGTGACAAGTCATGTGTAGAGGAAGCATGCTGCATTCTACCATCAATGCAAAGGTATTCTTGAAGAGAAAACTAACACCACTGGGTTTTGGGTGCTTTCCTTTATGTTTACTTGTACAAATAGGCTTTGAGGCATTTTTCCATGCAAAAACAAATAATCGATATGCTCAGAGACATTTTACTAGACTTCTGATTAAATGCCTGTTTACCTTGATATTAATTTAGTCTCATATTCTTTTGACAGATAGCCCATCTAGTCTGACAATTCTCCCTAAGGAGGCTGTTACACGTGTTGACTCCTGGCTGTTTTGTTTTACCTTGCTATTTGGGTTATTTTTTATCATAAAACCTTGACTCCAAATGCAGACATAACTCACTGTGGAGTCAACAGGGCTCTCTCTGGGTTACTGCTTCAATTTCCCTTCTCTCTGACCGTTCTTACCAGGTAAGATTGGACCAGTCCTTGAACCTTCCAAGAATAAGGAAAATTCAATAGGATGTTAATTAAGTACCAAAGGAACACTTTCTTTTCTTCATTGTACTTTAAGATTTTAATTAAAGCCTCACCACTTCCATTTTTTGAAATTATCCTGAGGTTTTCAATTTTATAGAAGATTAGAAATTTCTGTGAAAATTATTTCAAGTATTCCTCAGAGTAGCTACTTTTAGAAAAAATAGGCAATTTGAGAAAACAGCTTGCTGAGGGCAAAATATGTTTTTCAGGACTTCTCATTTACTTGACTTCCCATTTCCTGGACAGACTCCAGTCCTTGGAGCCTTGCCTTACTGGCATTGCAACATGGAGGACTTCTTGGCTCATGTAGGAGAGACCAAGACTGTATCTGTTTGGTTCCTATACAAGAAATGAAGAACTGCTCCCAATAAGATCATAAAACTTAATAGATTTTAAATGCTGACATTGAAGAATTATGCTTTCAAAAATACACAGGAGCACAATGACTTGTATTTGAAGATGACACCAGAAGTCCAAATTTTGAGGCCCTTTCTCAAAATAAGGTTAGGGTCAAATGGTCTGCCTTGATTTGTGGGGGATTCTTCTTTCTAAATGAGTGAATTCTTCCTCATAAATTTAAAAATTATATCCCTCTCAGATATATGTAAAGTTTAATAGTTTGCTTTACGTGTGTGCATGGAAGGCAGATCTTGGTTACTTAGAGAAATAAATAGAACATTACTTTGTGAGGTAAATATTTGTGAGGTTTGGCCTAGTGCCTCTTTGAAATCATTATGGTCACTGCACTGGCCAGATTATTGACATTTTTTAGAAGTTAACTATTACTTGTCTTTGCATATTAAATAACATTAAAATATGATATAACTATTCTAATTAAGTAAGTAACCTAATTTAGGCAGTCGTTTCTCCAAATAAATAACAAAATTGACCAGAAATATATGAAAAGATGCACAACATCATTAGTCATTAGGGAAAGGAAACTCAAAACCACAATTTGATATAAATTTACAACCACTAGGTTGGCTATAATAAGTTTTAAAATAACATTTACTAACTATTCTTTTTATTGATTCTTTTTATTTATATATAACATTAGAATTCATTTTGATATAACTAGAAATGCATGGAATATAATTTGCAATAATTCAGTCTGAAGTACTTCCTTTTTTCTCCCCTCCTTCCTCCCCATGTTCCCTTCTCTCTAATGATCTTTCTGCTATTTTTTTTAAATTAGTGCCTTGTGGATATATATAATAGCGAGATTCACTGTGGTATATTCATATATGTAAACAGGAATGTTAGATAAGATTCATTCCACTGTTCTTCCCTTATTTCATCCTTCCTCCTCCCCTTTAGTCCCCTTCATCTACTCCATTGATGCTTATTCTATATAATAATCACTTTTTAAAAATGAAAATAGGTATTGGGAAGCATGTGAAGAAATTATAACTCTCATACATTGCTAGTGGGACTAAAAAATAGTTAAAGTGCTATGGAATAGTCTGTCATTTCCTCCAAAAGTTAAATATGAAATTATTGTGAGTTCCAGTAATCCTATTCCTAGGTATATATCCAAAAGTATTAAAAAACAGGTATTCCAAAAAATACTTATGCATTAATGTTCTATGCAGTATTCTCAATAGGAATTATGTCCCTCAATAGATGATGAACAAATTGTAGCATACATGATACAATGGAATTCAACTGTACAAAGGAATAATGTACTGATAGGAACTACAAAGTGGGAGAACCTAGCAAACAAAAGCCAGGCACGAAAAGTCACATATTATATGATTCCATTTACATGTATATCCAAAATGGGTCAATGTACATAATCAGAAAGCACATTGATGGTGGCCCGAGACTAAGAGAAAGAAATGGATAGTAACCATTGAATGGGGGAGGTAGTGGTGAGTTTACAGCATTAATGAATATACTGAATGCCACTGAATAGTTCGACCCTATCTCTAATAAAATATTTTTTTAAAAAAAGGCTGGGGATGCAGCTCAGTGTCTAAGGTCTCCCTGGATTCAATCCCTGGTACCAAACACAAAACAAAACTAAAAACCAATAAAACTTACATGCTTAATTTTATATAAAATAATAAAGTATATTAGTTACAATTTTAAAAAATCTGCTTAATTAGTTTCATAGTCAAATATCAAAATCCTCAAATCTGCAAATTTTATCACATTTCTGAGATACTCAAAAGCAGTACTGTTTAGAATACTATAAAATGTACTTCTCATTGATTAATTATGCTCTGATATGCTTCTGGAAACTTTAACCAAATTTGTCAGTAGTATCCCCTTATATATTTTATATCTTAACTGATAATTATAAAAAAAAAATCAATAGTTTTACTTTTCATAGTTTTCACAAATATAGCCACCAGCAGGCTCTATTTCAGTCTCAATTGCATGTTAGTAACCAAGGCCACCCAAACTTTGTGCTTCACTAATACAGCATTCGTACATTAGTAAATATACTATGAATGGCTGGATTATTTACTAAAACATTCAGTTGTGTTTTATTTTTGTTATAAGAGATTAGTATAATGAGAAGTTTTCTCCCCTTTTAATCATATGAAGGTAGCTGCCCATTAGGTTCCAAGCCTGCATACTTGGCCACCATATCTTTTGAGTTATAGTGTCCACCCAAAGCCTTCTTCTCCTTAAATATACATATCTAAAGTCTAGTTGGATGGAATTTCCCAAGATAGGACTTTTAAGAGCAATGGCTTTGGAAGCCACTGGAAGCACCATGGGTTAAACTGGCAGATATAAACATTGAGCTGTTCTCTTTAAAGAGCCATCAGGACTTGGAATAGGACAGCATCATCAGGGAGCAATAAAGAAATGATATATCAAGTTGTTTTAATATATTAAAGAAATATTATGTTTAGATGTTCCAGTGATGTAAGGTAAAATATTCACTACAAAAGTATAAAATTTAAAGCATGGCTAGTGTTAATGTCTAGAAAACAACTGTATTTCTAAATTTTATATTTCTTTAGAAAGAAACTGCTAAGTGAGAATTTAGATATTATTTTTAGAAGATTTGTTGCTTTACCGAAGGTTATATTTTCTTGAATTTCTCTAGGAGAAAAGGTACTCAAAGGAACTGATGGCCTCCTTTTACTTCTTCCTTTTAATCTCCTAGTATGAAGTTATTAGAAAGTAAAAAATAGCTCTTCTTGTAGTTACTACTTCAAAAACTTACAGGGAATTTGTGCCCTTGTGCCTTCAGCCAGACTGAAAGAGGGCATGATGACTAGAGAGCATGAACAGAAACAATGCAGTAACTTCCATGAATTCACATAACTTAAAGGCTATGGAAACAAGATAAGCAAGAATTACAATAATTGGAGAATGCACATGCAGCTCTTATTTTCTCATTTCTATACCATTTAACCTTCATATGATACTGCTGGACTAGGATAATGAATCCTATGTACAACTATCTCATGTTTCATGGGCAAAATCTTTTATACCATGGGTTGAACAGTCTATGTAAGCAATCAGAAGTAGAATAATAAAGTTAACAAAACATTCTAATAATTAAGATGACAATTTGTCTGAAGACACGGAAAAAAATTAAAAATAAACATTAAAATGCACTGCCCTTTGAGCAGTTTTTTTATACTCTAAGGTGCTAAATATTATAGTTCTGCCTATAGTCATTCCATTTTGAGAACAAATCATTGGCCCATAATGAGACTGTAGTTATTCCAACGTTCCTGTAAAATATTTAATGATAGTCTAATCAGGACAAAACTAACTCTATTTCATATGATACAAATACAAATCTTTAATGATGCTATGTTTCTGACATGAAATATTGGAATTATGACTATTATATGTGTTTTTAAGAGCATCAGATCATTAGCAATATGAAGAATGATTTAGTATCTTCATATCAAAAGCTATGGCAAATATAATGATGATTTTAATAGTGGCACAAAGCCTTGACTAAATTATATGACAAAGACTTTTTTTTAAAATTTGTTTTACTTAGTTACACATGACAGTCTTGAGTAGAATGAAACAGACATTATTATTACTGTGTGTATACATGTGACAAAGACATTTTTATGTTCAGATTCTTATAATGCTTAACCACAAAATCACAGGAATGTCTATTGTTGTTTATTTTTCCATCATTGATTAATTATTCTTTGGTCTGGAGCACAACCTTGAAACATGACATTAAAATAGCTAAGACATGGTTTTATCTTTCCAATGAATAAAATATCTCGTATTCATAAACCTAAACCATGTGAAAAAAATCCTCTAAAATTAAATAATAAAACATTCTTGTAAAGAACTTGACTATGGTTCATATTCCATATGGTCTATGGAAGCATTTGCTTTTTAGAAAATAATACAATTAACATTGATTAAGGGATAGTAAATTAAATCATATTAGTGTCAAGAAATATTCTATTGTTGATATAAAATATAAAACTCAAGTACTCATCAAAAAATGACAACATTTTTACTAAATCTCATTTTAAAAGTCTAATTTTTCCTTTCCTTTCTCATTTTTCCCTATTTAGTACCATAAGAACAGAGGTTGAAGTGACTACATTATTAAGTGATTTTCCAAATGAATAATCAAGGAAACATGAGCTTACTGGTTGCTGTGCCTTTGTATGAACATTTATAGATATCAACTCCTGACATAAATGAAAGAACTTTTTGAAACAACTAGCAAAGATTTTTTTTTCTATATACAATGCCATTGTTATTTTTGTTAGAACTATTTCTGTCATTTCAATACCTATAGCGCAATGAAGAAATTCATGGACATTTATTCATGTCAAAGGAAAAAATAATGTTGGGATGTGAAGTGACTTAATAAGATTTTAAAATTCTTACACTTAGAGTAAATTAGTTCTTTAAGCAGTGGTTTGGGCCCAGGTCCAAGAAGTAAATGACTAGACTTTTTAAGTGTCCTCTCTGCTTGGAGAATGAGCTCTGTAATTAGGGCTGAGATCTTGTAGGGGGAATGAAAAAAAAAAAAAAAAGAGGAACTTTACTTGCCCCTGTCATGCTAAAATATATACCTGATTAAAAGTGACTTACTCGTGTAGTTAAAATGGTTTATCATAGAAGCAGAACAAATTTTGTGTATTTTTCATACACTTTAACCATTCAGTTGGGAAGGAAGAAGAAGGAGAATGACATTTAGCCTCAAATCTATTTTTATTGAACTTTGATTATTTCAATAGTTACTCATTGTTCTCCATAATGCTAAGCTTTCTTTTTTTGTTGTTTTTTATTTTATTTATTTATTTTTTTGTTGGTCATTCATAACATTACATAGTTCTTAATACATCATATTACACTGTTGATTCACGTGGATTATGAACTCCCGCTTTTACCCCGTATACAAATTGCTGTATCACATCAGTTTCCCTTCCATTGATTGACATATTGCCTTTCTAGTGTCTGATGTATTCTGCTGTCTGTCCTATTCTCTACTATCCCCCCTCCCCTCCCCTCCCCTCCCCTCCCCTCCCCTTTTCTCTCTCTACCCCCTCCCCTCCCCTCCCCTCCCCTCCCCTTTTCTCTCTCTACCCCTTCTACTGTAAATCATTTCTTCCATTTGTATTATCTTGTCTTGCCCCTCCTTTCCTCTTATATGACATTTTGTATAACCCTGAGGATCGCCTTCCATTTCCATGCAATTTCCCTTCTCACTCCCTTTCCCTCCCACCTCTCATCCCTGTTTAATGTAAATCTTCTTCTCAAGCTCTTCGTCCCTACCCTGTCCTTGTTTACTCCCCTTATATTAAAGGAGTCATTTGGTATTTGTTTTTTAAAGATTGACTAGCTTCACTTAGCATAATCTGCTCTAATGCCATCCATTTCCCTCCAAATTCTATGATTTTGTCATTTTTTAATGCAGAGTAATACTCCATAGTATATAAATGCCACATTTTTTTTATCCATTCATCTATTGAAGGGCATCTAGGCTGGTTCCACAGTCTTGCTATCATGAATTGAGCTGCTATGAACATTGATGTAGCAGTGTCCCTGTAGCATGCTCTTATTAGGTCTTTAGGGAATAGACCAAGAAGGGGAATAGCTGGGTCAAATGGTGGTTCCATTCCCAGCTTTCCAAGAAATCTCCATGCTGCTTTCCAAATTGGCTGCACCAATTTGCAGTCCCACCAGCAATGAACAAGAGTGCCCTTTTCCCCACATCCTCTCCAGCACTTATTGTTGTTTGACTTCCTAATGGCTGCCAGTCTTAGTGGAGTGAGATGGTATCTTAGGGTAGTTTTGATTTGCATTTCTCTGACTGCTAGCGATGGTGAGCATTTTTTCATGTATTTATAGATTGATTGTATGTCCTCCTCTGAGAAGTGTCTCTTCAGGTCCTTGGCCCATTTATTGATTGGGTTATTTGTTATCTTATTGTCTAATTTTTTGAGTTCTTTGTATATTCTGGTTATTAGGGCTCTATCTGAAGTGTGTGGAGTAAAGATTTGTTCCCAGGATGTAGGCTCCCTGTTTATCTCTCTTATTGTTTCTTTTGCTGAGAAAAAACTTTTTAGTTTGAGTAAGAGACTACCAACTAAGAAAAGCCCAGGACCGGATGGGTATACAGCAGAGTTTTACAAAACCTTTAAAGAGGAACTAACACCAATACTTTTCAAGCTATTTCAGGAAATAGAAAAAGAGGGAGAACTTCCAAATTCGTTCTACGAGGCCAACATCACCCTGATTCCGAAACCAGACAAAGACACTTCAAAGAAAGAAAACTACAGACCAATATCTCTAATGAACCTTGATGCAAAAATCCTCAATAAAATTCTGGTGAATCGGATTCAAATACATATCAAAGAAATTGTACACCATGATCAAGTAGGATTCATCCCTGGTATGCAAGGTTGGTTCAATATACGGAAATCAATAAATGTTATCCACCACATCAATAGACTTAAAAATAAGAACCATATGATCATCTCGATAGATGCAGAAAAAGCTTTCGACAAAGTACAGCATCCCTTTATGTTCAAAACTCTAGAAAAATTAGGGATAACTGGATCATACCTCAACATTGTAAAAGTAATCTATGATAAGCCACAGGCCAGCATCATTCTGAATGGAGAAAAATTGAAGGCATTCCCTCTAAGATCTGGTACAAGACAGGGATGCCCTCTCTCACCACTTCTGTTCAACATAGTCCTCGAAACACTGGCCAGAGCAATTAGGCAGACAAAAGAAATTAAAGGCATAAAAATAGGAAAAGAAGAACTTAAATTATCACTATTTGCAGATGATATGATTCTATACCTAGCAGACCCAAAAGGGTCTACAAAGAAGCTATTAGAGCTAATAAATGAATTCAGCAAAGTGGCAGGATATAAGATCAACACGCATAAATCAAAGGCATTCCTGTATATCAGCGACAAATCCTCTGAAACAGAAATGAGGACAACTACTCCATTCACAATATCCCCCCAAAAAATAAAATACTTGGGAATCAACCTAACAAAAGAGGTGAAAGATTTATACAATGAAAATTACAGAACCCTAAAGAAAGACATAGAAGAAGACCTTAGAAGATGGAAAAATATACCCTGCTCATGGATAGGCAGAACTAACATCATCCAAATGGCGATATTACCAAAAGTCCTATATAAGTTCAATGCAATGCCAATCAAAATCCCAACAGCATATCTTGTAGAAATCGATAAAAGAATCATGAAATTCATATGGAATAATAAAAGACCCAGAATAGCAAAAACAATACTAAGCAGGAAGTGTGAATCAGGTGGTATAGCGATACCAGACTTCAAACTATACTACAGAGCAATAGTAACAAAAACAGCATGGTACTGGTACCAAAACAGGCGGGTGGACCAATGGTACAGAATAGAGGACACAGTAACCAATCCACAAAACTACAACTATCTTATATTTGATAAAGGGGCTAAAAGCATGCAATGGAGGAAGGATAGCATCTTCAACAAATGGTGCTGGGAAAACTGGAAATCCATTTGCACCAAAATGAATCTGAATCCCTATCTCTCGCCGTGCACAAAAGTTAACTCAAAATGGATCAAGGAGCTTGATATTAAATCAGAGACATGGCATCTGATAGAAGAAAAAGTTGGTTATGATCTACACGCTGTGGGATCGGGCTCCAAATTCCTCAATAGGACACCCATAGCGCTAGAGTTAACAACTAGAATCAACAAATGGGACTTACTCAAACTAAGCTTTCATTTGTGTTTTTACTAGTAATTTTATAAAATTGGAAGTGGCCCTTTCAAAAAGCTCACACAAAGGCACTTTGTTAAGAAAACCAACTACAATAGCAGTTTTATAATCCAGTTTAACAATATCTTATATTATTATCAAGGATTGAAATTAATTTTTTCCACTGTTTTAACCTAAATCCTTTCTAATTTCTTAAGGTAAAATTAAAATAGGTAAATATTCCCTTTGCTATTTATAGCTTCAGGCAAACTACCTGTTTATTTACTAGTTCATTTAAGACTCAATTTAGCTTCCCATGCTTATTCTCCTGTTTTCCTAATTCAAATTCTACTTAACATTCTACATACAGAACTGTTAGTACGTAATGGTGGAGGCTTACTTAATGCAAACAGTATTGATATTTGGTAGGTGTAGGGGTACAAAGAACAGTGATCTCAACTTTAGAGTTCTCATTTTTAAAATATAGAATTAAATCAACATAAAGCATACAGAAAGTATTTTGTAACTTGACAAAGCAACTGCATGTGAAATATTTTATTCTGTTATATAAGGCAATAAGTCTCCAGTATTTTATGTGTATATGCAGACTATATGTATGGATATTGCTTAATATAAATATATATTATGATGTTGACTATGATAAAAAAAAATAGCCAAACAAATATGGGAACATGCTGTGATGCTACCACAAAATATGCATTTCAAAATATACCCCAAACTTTTCAAATTTTTACATTAAAATCATTTTTAGTTGCTTGTTCACTTTTTTGTCAATAGTCACTAATGCAACAAATTATGAAGTCCTAAATAATTAGTAATTTGTACAAATATAGAGAGATATTAAAAATTCATGCATGTTTATGTGTATATTTGGGGGGGGAGATATATTTGGGAGAAGATTTGTGTAGCTTTATTATAAAGCCAATATAAACTTTTCAAGTAGTAAAAATAGGAAGTGTAATGAATTGTTTAAAACTAATATGATACAATATTTAGGAAGTCAATGAACATTAAATAATGCTCTGTGTTATTTAACTTGGTCAGTCATACTAAAATCTTGGTTAAGTCAGGACTCCCTGTGGTAGCTATGCTGGTATATCAAATATTCTAACAAGTTTTGGCAGAGGTCTTCACTGTGCAATTGGAACATAAATCAGTTCCTAAAAAGTCATGTCAATTTGTATGTTTTGAAATACGGTTATCTGAAAAGTGTAACAAAAATGATCTTTCCTTCAGCATGCAAAGATTTGTTGTGGAATCAACTGTTAAATGTGATTATAATGAAACAGCAATATTAATTACTGAACACTAAATTGAAATCACCTTAAAAATTTGTACTCACTCCCATTTGTATATGTGAATTCATTTGTGTTTTTAATTGATTTTACCATATCTTCTTGATTATTAAGGACTATAAATTATTTTACTGATATTTCTTTTGCAAAACTCTAATATAGTACTTCTATTTTAAGATAGTTGGATTTTAAGGTAGAAGGCTTAAATCTTAAAAAAGAAATATGTAATATGTCTTCATTATTAATGAAGATAAAGATACAGAATGAGTCTTCTATCATTTACAAAGCCTGTCTTTTAATATATGAATATGTTTTATATATGTGAACATTGTTTTTTAATATCCTTAAATACAGCTGATTTCAAGAAAGTAAGTTTTAATACATTGATTTCTTATGTAGCTTTTCAAAAAGGGCAATGAAAAAAAAAACCCTAATAAATATTATTCTTCAAATCCCATTTGGCCATCATGGCCATTATTTTCTAAACTCTTTACATTAGAAGAAGATAAAAATAAAATGTTGACAAAAGTAGAATTTCTCAATTTATGCTATGGAAATTTCTCTCAGAAATAGATATTGAAAAGTTCCCAAAATCTTAAAAATAGCTATTAAACAGCAATCAATGAAGCAAAACATATTCTTTGAACAATCAGTTCATTAACACCATCTGCTTTTTAATAGGATTCTGGCTTAAACTCTGAAACAAAAATATTTTAATAGAGTCTGCCTATTACTAAAAAAGCCCTCAAATTATTAAACAAGTCAAAAAGTAGGATACAATAGTTCAACACTTCATGGCTTATGTACTTTTATGGTCATGTATTGGTAAAAATATTTTAAGTGTAGCCTTTCAAAGTGAAAAAAAATAGTATGTGTTATCATTGATAAAGCATGAGCTATTCTGAAAACTATCTTTTTAATAGCAATCTCATTAAAAATTCTTATGGCTTAAGAGAGATAAATCTTGGAATAAATTAGATCCCTTGTACTTCCAAGTAAAATATTTTTAATTTACCTTGCTATTTCTCCCAATGGATGACATCACTTTCTCCTCTGACTTAGAAAAGAACATGATTAATTAGCCCACTTTCTTGAAGTTACTGATTATCTGGAGTACTGATACAAATCTCTCACTGTATAGAAGAAAGAGAGGGGGCATGAAGAACATATTTTTGTGCTGTGGTCTATGAAAGTTTCATCGAAATGAAGCTAGAGATAACCCACAAAACATACCAAAATATTGGATTAAAATAAATCCTGAGAAGATGTAGTGTCATGCATTAAGGAAATGGAAGAACAAAGAGGAGAAAGCAGAAGAAAATACTGTAACAGAGAATTATACAGAAAGTGCAGTAGGATAAATATGGTTTTGCTTTTGTTTTTGTCAATACCAATAGAGTTCGGGTGGGAGTTGGGAATTTGTGAATCCTTCAAAATGAAAACTTTGATGGCTAAAGAGGTTAATTTACACATCAGATTAATCAAATAAATTATCAAGAGAACCTATTAACAGTGAACTTAACAGACAAAAATCCTCATCCATAAATAAGAACTTATATTCTGCTGGAGAAAAAGATGATGGTGGAATGTGATGGACATCATTATCCAAAGTATATGTATGCAGACACGAATTAGTGTGAATATACTTTGTATACAACCAGAGATAGAAAAAATTTATGATCTATATGTGTAATATGAATTGTAATGCATTTTGCTGTTGTATATAAATTAAAGAATTAATAAAAAAGAAAAAGATGATATTCAATGAAATACACAACGTCTTTAAAAAGTGATCCATGCAAATTAGGGGCAGAAATAGAGACTTATGGTGATAGGTAGACATTTAACAGAATCAAATAAGGAGAGCATCTCTGTGGTGGTGAAATCTGAGCAGAAATCTGTACAGAGGAGTGAGACATGCAAAGATCTGGGAAGAGATCCAGATGTGAGCCCTGGAGGGGGTGAGGTTGGTGCATCCAAGAACAGCTTGGCTAGAGCAGAGTGAGGAGTTGTGGGTGTCTGGAGAGTGGCTGAGGTGGTGAGACAGGCAGATATCATAACATATGGGGCCCTGTTAAGAAATTTATCATATATTCTGAAATTGATGTAACTCTACTGGTGAGTTTAAGCTGCGCAGCCAGTGGAATAACCCAATGTACATTTTAGAAAATCACCCTCATTGCTTTTTAGAGACTTGACTCTAGGGAAGGCAAGAGTATAAAGGGGCCAGGTTATAGAGCACAGTGGAAATAAAAACTGTTTGGGTTCTGGACCAGGCTGTCAGGGTTAATGGATGTAAAACCCAAATTATATTCCTTGTATCTGGCCCTCCCTCAACATTCCAGTTCCATTTACAGTAAACTCTCTCCTCCTCTTTGCTGTGTATATATCCATCATTCTGGACCTCTGTACATTTAATTGCCTCTATTTAGAATGAATTCAATTTTTCTCATCATGGTACAACAGACAGTACAACCTCCATGCCTAGAACTTCCTCTTGGAGCCTTTCCTAACATTTTGGGAAAAGGAGATAACACAGAATCTTGTATAGTATAACATATATCGTCCACACTGTATTATGTTACTTGTTTTATCTTAATGCCCAATAAACGCTAATTCCCCCACCCCCCAATTTTATTACTTTGTGAAAATTTACAATCTGTAAACTACTGAGCTCTAGACTTCTTAAATTTACATGACTTTGACTACCACTCAGGAAGATCTCAGTACATTTAATATCTAGTAATCCATAGTTAGAATTAAGAAATTTAATTTAAAATAGTTTCAAAGCATGTCTAGACATTTGTATAAAAATTTAAAATTCACATATTAAATTCAAAGTATCTAAAATGCTAAAAAAAGATCTTTGATAGTTTATAAATTTGTCTACTTGTACACAATAAATCTGACTTTATATATAGTTGGTTCACATTAAATTATGCATTCATTTTGACTATTTGGAAGAATTTCTGAATTGTGTTCAAAAGCTCAATACACCTAAGATTTTTCACACTCAGTATTATTTTATAAGTTTACTCATTTTTTATGACTAAACTATTAATCAGTATTGTTTACACAATCAGTAGTGCAACCTGTATCACCCTATTGTATATTGCCAAATCCAAAATGAATACTGTCAGGAAAAATACTGGTAACTTGAATCTCTTTTTTAACTAAGTGCATTTGAATTCAGAATATATGGAGAGGGACTAGGGTTGTGGCTTAGTGGTGGAGTGTTTGTCTAGCATTCGTGAGGGACTAGGTTTGATACTCAGCACCACATAAAGAAATGAATAAACAAAATAAAGGTATTGTGTCCATCTACAACTAAAAAAAGAAATTCTTTATAAAACAAGAGTATATGGAGAGATATTAAGTACACCAAATATAAAAGCCTGTTTTTTTTTCTTAATGACAAATGCCTGGAATAGAAATATTACTTTTAAATACTGTAAAAACATATTGTAAAATTTTCTACTCAACTCATTAAAAGGATGTATAGAATACAGCTATAAAAATAAATATCTACACGTTGTAACTGAAATAAAAATCACTAGTCAAACTGGATAAAATCACAATGCACCAATGGTTCTCTGACTCTACAGATATGGTCTCTGAACCTCACTTGATGACATTTTTACTTTTTAGATATATTGTTTAATAAAAAAGAATATGATAGCAAAATTCCATTGTAAAATTAGAAAATTTAAAAATTTTAACTTAGTAATATGACTATCGATCTGTCTTTGTATCTACAAAGAGACTCACAGTGATATATAGTAATGTATTTTTTTTAATCCACAGCCAGAGTTTAACACAAATGGACCAGTGAAAATATGGCATTATCACAGAAACACCTATTTAGAAGTGTTAGGATTTAAAGACCTAGAGTTCAGAAACTAGTGTACTAGGCAGAGCTCTTAATTTGAATAGAAGACTTGTTTTAAGTTGAACTATGGTACTTATTAAGCACCTCCTGAAATAGATAGATATTAGATTTTCTTAATTATAATATGCCTGCTTTCATAACTGATCATTATTAATAATTCTCATTCTTATAGAGATTTTCACAAATATGTCTAAAACATCTGTATGTTTTCCCTCAAAGCATATGTACACATTTTAAAATAATCTCTACTATTCAAACAAACATAAAAATTCCTTTTGCTTCTCAAGTACTAGGACCAAGTCTCACTTGAGGTTAGGCTAACAAAGTTTCCAGATATAAAATAAGCATGGATGAAGTATGATAATTATATTATTCTTTCAATCTGCCAGTCCTAGAAATGCTCTTTTTTGAATAGTAACATCCTAAGATTTTTAATGTAAACATTCTAGCTGAAAGAAGAGAAGATGGACCAGATGATGTCCACAAACCTTCCTATTAATGAATTCCAGTACTTAGAATCTAAACTTATGAAAATTCTTTCTCAAATCTGTTTATAGTCAACGTTTATTCCATAATGTTTAGAAAAGAATATCCACTGAAATCAATTTACAATTGATATTTGGGATATTTTGATATTAAAACAAAATATTCAATCTCAATAAATCATAAAATAATACCCTTCTTTCTGGGAAAAATGGCACAGCTTGGGAGGCTGAGGCAGGAGGATCTTAAGTTCAAAGCCAGCTTCAGCAACTTAGTGAGGTCCTAAGCAACTCAGAAAGACCCTGTATCTTAAGTAAAAATATTAAAAAGGACTGAGGATGTGGATCAGTGGTTAAGTGTCCCTGGTTCAATCCTTGGTACCAAAAAAGAAACAATCAGCCCCCCCCCCCACACACACACATCATTCCATACAAAAACAAAAACAAAAAACCTTCTCATTTTGCCTCACAGAATGTTTTCTTCCCTTGGTTTTTAAACATATGCTTTTCTGTTTTTTCCTCAAATTTCCAATGCAATAGTCTTCCCTGACATTTAGTATTAGATTTCTAGATTACCACAAGCTTTTATTTACCTTCTAAGGTCTGCAAACACATGATTAATAGCAACTCATCCATTGTCTTCTAACTGAAAAGAATCACGCTTACCGTGAAGCCCTCGGTATACTGAAAAGGAGCCCTGGAACTTTCGTCTGCTGTTGGACTCAGAGGCTTGGGGTCAGACATAGAACGCTGCATCATCTTTGCTGTCTTAGGACTTGCTGGGGGAACTTTAGCCATATCTGGATGCAGTACTTTCTGTGGACTTATATCATCAGGGAGGGGTTTTTCATAAGGTACAAAGGCTGATTCTAAGGCTTTGCCTGATGAAAGTGGTGAGATGGGTGAATAAAGGACTTTTGGAGATTTGGGAGGGGAAGGAGCCAGCTGGAGTGTGGAATCTGCCCGAAGGTGAGATGAATAACCAATCTCTAAAGGTGTTGGGCGTTTCTTGTCTTTGGGTGGAGATGTGGCACTCAGATATTGAGGACTTTGTGTGTCTGAATCTGCTTCTGTTTGACATCCTAAACTGCCCCCTTTGTAAGTCTTTTCAGGTGCTGAAATGTGTTTAATTATTTCTACCTTGGCGTCCACTCGAGCTCGTACGGAAGGTGTTCTTATGGTTCCAACTGGTTCAGTTTGCACAGATATCTCTGCTACTGTCTGGACCGCTATGCTGGAGACTTTAGAAGGGGGTTTGGTCTTGTCAGCCTCTCCTGTGCTGTCACCATATTTCCCCGCACGAGCCTTTCTCCTTGATCGAGCAGGCATGTCCCACTCGTCCTGATCTTCATCATCAGTTTGGACACTGGTATCAACGCTTTTCCTAGTTCTCCTCCTCCTGCTTGCACAGCTCCGATCAGCAGCATCTTCATCGTCCGTTTGTACACCACTGTCCACTATTTTTTTAAAACTTCGGGGATCGTCTGCCATACTTTCTCCCATCTCATCATACTGTCCCCGGACTTTCGCTCCAGAACTTCTCTTTTTGGGTGGTTTTTCCTCTTTTACAACAACATCTGTTAGTGGTATTTCTGAGACAGTGCTCAGGATGCCAGGTGGGGCAATGTACTGTGTGACACCATCAGACTGGACCGTGTACCATCCTTGACTCTGTGGTATCTCAATGGCCACTACAGTGGAAGCTGTGGTGGTTGCATCTTCAGTTGCCCAAAACTGACCACCTTCTGGGGCAGCATACTGACCTTCCAAAATTGCCTGCTCTGTAGTAGTTTGTGGGGAAGCAGTTCCAGAAGGGTCATAATTATACTGGTAGATCTGGCGAATCTTCTGCTCCTCTAGCTGCTGGTGAAGCTGCTGTTGCAGCTGCTGGATCTGCTCAAGCTGTAATTGCTGCTGGGCTAGTGTCTCCTGCCTCATCATGAACTGGGCCTGCCGCTCTTCTTCTTGCTGATAGAGAAGGTGCTGCTTCATAGACTGCAGCTCCTCCAGCTTTTTTTGAACCATGATCTTTTCTTGTTCTCGGAACCTTTGAATTTCCTGTCTCTCCCACTCTAGTTCCTCAGCAAAACGCTGTTGCTTAATTTTCTCCAGTTCTAGGAGCTCACGCTCTAAGTCAAGTTGCTGCTGCTGTTTGTCTTCTTCAGGGACAATTAAAAGAGTGCTTTCATCTCCCACCATTTCAGAAAATATTTCAGATGCTGTGGTTAAAGTAGGAACAGAGTCTATTGTCTCAGCAGTGAGAGTTTCCATAGTAATAGTTTGCAAGCTGGCATTGATATCAATACCAGTCACTGCAATGTCTGTTTCGGAGGCACCTGTTGTTATGAAATATGATCTAGCCATAGGCTGGCTCTGGTGCAGGGCAGATAATGAAGTCACTGAATCAGTTGTATGAACACCAGACAAATCCCTCACAGTGGTGCTGAAAATAGAGCCAGGTTGTGTGGTAATGGCAAATGTGGAGGGGATCGGAGTTGCTACTGAAGAATAGACAACACCATTAGATGATCTCAAAACACTGCCCACACCATACTGGGGTCCTGGAGGTGGAGTCATTCTTGCTGTGGAATACTGTGGAGTACTAATTCCAACTCCTGAAATGACTTGTCTTGTTTCTGGATATGGACCTGTAGTCTTGCTTGAATAATCCATTACCTCACCTGAAATACAGGGTAGAGTTATAGTCCAGTTCTCAGAACGAATGATGCTTTTTGGGTATCTCATCTTGATGAATATAATGAATGGGACCACATGCAAATCCATAGGTTAACCTAATTATGTGCGGAATAAAAGCAATGTTGAACATGCAGGCACATGCAGGTAACTCTGGGAAGAACAAATTAAAAACTGAAGAAACAAAAGCGCACATGTACTCAAAAAATATGTTGCCAAAACATCCAAAGAAAGAGGAAAAGTAACAAAATTGGAATGGGGACCGCATTTTCATCCTGAAATGAGATGAGGAACACCATAATGATATTTCAAGGAAAGGTCTGTTGCCATATCATACTGACCTGTAGTAATTCTCCCTGAAGTTAGATCTACTGCTGCATCAGTTCCTCCAGAATAATCAAAAGCATTCTTACTTTTATAGAAGAAATGTCCAGCATCTGCTAAGTTAGTGTCAGACATAGAAGGTTTCATTCCACCAATCCCTTTGTAACCATATGGCCCTGAACGATCGTATTGATAGTGGTCATCTCTATAACCAAAGCGATCCTCAGGCAGAGTAGTTGCAGGCTGCTGTGCTGTACAGCTCCTTCCAAAAGGTAACTTATAAACCATGTCACAGCACACTGCTCTTCTTCCTGCAGTCAAATCCACAGGTTTTTCATCATCTTCTATTATTTTGGTCACTACACCTGAAGTAGATTCGTCCATTGTTACAACAGTTCTATGAGACTTTGTTGTACTGAGATCCACCACTTCCCCATCAGTGATCCCCTGAGATGTAATACTATCAGTCCATCCATTTGTGACACCAACAGGAGGCACAGTGACAGGTTTTGTAATGGCCGATGTTACTGCATGTGCTGAAGTACTTAGAGATAAGTTGATTGGAGCTTCCTCTCTAACTGCAGCAAAGGCCTGGCTAATTGGCATCCTGTATGGGGACTCAGCATGCTTTGTTTTAGTAAGCTGGAGTGGTGCTGTCATTGTATGTTCTATACTCATTAGGCTTTCTGTGACTGTAGTATAACTTGTAGTAGCTGTGCATGCAGCAATAGTCACTGTCTCAGTGTCCAGGGATACTGGTGTCACAACTGATGAAGTTGCACTGAGGTTTATAATAGAAGGTTGGACAGCACTAATTTGTCTCCCATAAACTTCATTTGCTGTGGTCTGTCTCCTCACATCCATTGCAGAAGCGGAAAGGTCCATACATTTTTCAGTTGCTTTAACTTCTACTTTTGGTACTGTACGCAAATCAATGACATCACCAACAAGTTGCAACTTTCCGTTTTCCTTGTACTGATGCTTCTCTGAATGTAGGCTATCTAGAGCAAGAGGCTCTGGAGGAATTGATATAGAAACACTGCTGGGATCAACACTAGGGGCTATACTTCTAGCAACTGAAACCTCAGCCTTGGAGACCTCAGTTGTGTGAAACTGTGTAACTGAAGTTGGAGCTGCTTGAAATGAAGATGGTGTTACAACAGGGGCAGCAGAAAATGTCTCCAAAGCTCCTGAAATGTATAGCATTTGCTGAGAACTTGGAATTTCTGTAGATGTTATAGGAGGAACTACAGAAAACACTGGTTCAATGGAAACCAGATCTTTTGGGGGTGATCCCAGGGGCCAACTGGTAATTGCTTGACTAGCTGAAGAATCTGTTGGAGTTCCAGGTTCAGATGGCAGTGTAATAACCACATAGGTTTCCATGAGGGATTTGGAATATCTTGGTGAAGATTTGTTAGAGTGTGGGGAAAGTGGGGAGGTAGGGGAAGGCAATTTATAATCTGCTGAGGTCACTAAATTTAAGGTCATACTTGAAGTTAAAGATAGACCTGTTGGTTTGGGGTATGTATCTGTTGGTTTTTGTGCAGTTACTGGTTGCTGAGGAACTGCTGGTTTGGGGGCAATTGGAGGTTTGCTTGGCTCAGGCCTATGTGTAAATACAAGTCCAGATGGAATTGAAGAAGGCTTAGGAGGGACAGGAGGAGGGGCAGTGGTACATATTTTTGTTACAGGTAACTCATCACCCCTCTGAACAACTGGTGCCCCTATAGTAGTAATAGCATCAGCCAGAGGTGTAGCAGGAGTAACTGGAGTCACTGGAGCTGCAACTGTGAGCTTTTTTTTAGGATGAATAGTTGGTTTAGGTGAGGTTGGTGGGGGGAGAGGTGGAGGAGGAGGGGGAGGAGGAGGAGGGGGAGGAGGAGGAGGTGGGGGAGGAGGAGGAGGAGGAGGTTGTGCTGATATGTCCAAAGAAGAACTTCGGAGGAATGGACGAGATTTAGTTGGAAGAGAAGCAGCAGAAGGACTGCCAGATGGTAACTGCGATGGAGGTTTTTCCTGACCAAAGACATCTCTGGGTAAAAAGTAGGTAGACGAAAGCTGCTCCTTCATTGGAAGGGCTGTTGTAGAGGAAGGTAGTTGGTCAAACATAGGTTCAGATAAGCTAATTTTTGTTAGTTCAGCCTCAGACTCTTTTGTTTTATCTTCATAAGCTTCCAAAACTTCCAGAATCATTCCATTCTCAGTTTCCTTCTTGGCTTTTTTCACTGGCTCTTTTTCAGACATAGATAAGTCAGTGGAAATAGTGTCAGCAGTTGGCTCCTTAGATTTAGTTCCTACAGATTCTATGATAGAAGGTACTTCATCAGATAAGGGAATAACAACGTGATCAGCACTAGCTCTACCTCCTGGTGTGGTGGTTCTATCTAAAGATACACTTATTTCTTCTGGATAGTCTATAATGCTGCCTGGAAAATAGGTCGATGAAGAAATTTCCTCAGCATCCTCAAATTTAGTTATGATGTCCACTGGCTCTGCATAAACTGTGGTTATACTGTCCAAGGTAGCAATAGGTGAGGAGCTATCTGTGGTACAAACTGAAGAAACAGATGATGTGAGAGAAGGTGTATCAGAGGGTGGGACAGATGTTGCACTTTCTGAAGGCTCAGAGTAGGTCAAAATCAGTGATTCATGGGCAATTATTTCTTGAATTTCTCTTGTATAATCAGTTACATATTCATCCTCAATTTCTTCTGTTGAAAAGTGTTGGGTTATTTTAACATCTGGAATAGAGAGTGTTGCACTGCTGGTTGAATCTGTAAGTGATGCTCCTGAGAGAACACTTGATGTCAAAGATGCATCTGGCACCCTGTCAAAGTCCATGGTGGACTCTGTCATGTCATCCCCTAGTGGGGGCTGGGTGGGGCTGGATCCAGGTGTTAACTGCATCTGTTGCCGCTTCATGAGTTCTTCATAGGCAGCATCAGCATCTAATAATTTTTTTTCTTCACTGGTAGAAGTGACCATAGCACCCAGATCCACTATCTCATGGCTTTCTGGAATGATGTAAGAGCTTGAAACAATGTCTTCTTGAGGCACAAGAGAATGCAAACTTTCCAGTTCATAAAACTCTTTCTGGAGATCTGTAATTTTCTGCATGGGATCTTCATAAATCTGTTCTGAGATTCTAATTTTTTGCTCTCTTCCTCTCTGCTGCATGAATCCATTTTCTTCTTCTGGCCTTGTTAGCAGACTGCCATCTACTGACCCATTGTATGTGTCCTCTACTAAAGATTCATAAATGTAATCCTCTATTAGCATCCCACCATACAAAGGCTCTTTTTCAAACACTTCATCTCGTTCATTTGCAGCTGGAAAAGCTTTATATTTGTGGGTTTTATGCATCATTTCTTCATACATCTCCTCAGCACTTTTTAATGCCTTTTGACCACCTTCTTTCTGCATAATAGATTGCTCATCTGTTGGAGAGTATAAAGACACAGCTGTGGGCAATTTATAAACTTTTTGTACTTCTATTATTTTTTCTGGGCTTATTTCAAAACCTTCTGGGTCTGATTCTATGCTAGGTGAGTATTCAGAACATGAAGATCTATGGAGCTCCTCCATTTCTGCTGCTTGGCGTAATTCTTCGGTTGGAGAAGCATCTTCTATGGGAGAGAGATTACTGGGTGGAGTCTTTGGTCTTTCCCTCCTCCTCTGAGCTCGAAGTTCATCTTTGTCTTTCTTTGATTTCTTACTAGAACTCTTTCTTTGTTGTTGTTCTAATTCCCGCTGTTTTTCTTGCTCTTTTAATAATTCTTCTTCCTCTCTCAATTCTTCTTCTTCTGAAGAATCTTCTATGGTAGGTAAAAGAGGGCCATGTGATCTGTGCCGGGCTTTGCGTTGCTGTTTGCTTTCTCCTTTTTTGTGACTTGGGCTACTGTCACTGTCCTCATCAAGTGAGGACACGGATGTAGGAGATGTACCAGGAGTGAAGCTGGAAGCATGAAGACTAGAAGACCCTTCTCCCCTGGACCTGTCTTCTGGTGAATCTGTCAAGCTTTCCATTTCCAATTCTGGCTCTTCGTCAAAATACAAAGTTGCTTTTTTCTGCGATGGCTCTGCTGAATATTTATCTGCTATGGTGCTGTTCAGTTCAATTGTTTTAAATCGACGGAGCCCGCCTCCTCCAGCAACTACAAGTTCTTCACTTTCCTGACTTTTAGTTTCTCTGTATTTCAGCTCTGGACTTTCGTCAAATGTCTCATCATCCTCATCGTGCCACGAATGACGCCTCCCTGCATCATCATCGAAGCTTGCACTACTTTTTCGAGTCAGTCGTCTGTGTTTCCCTGCGGTAGCTTTCCCCTTCCCCTTCGTTTCCTCCTTCTTGTGGCTCTCGGTGATACTGCTCAGCTCTTTGAGCTGGTTCCGGATGAACTCGTCATCTTCTGAAGCAGAAGCATCTTCATCAGCGCTCATTTCTATGATTTGCTTTCGAATGAAGTCCTCATCTTCCCCGGACCCTTGACTGTCTTCCTGTTTGTACTCTTCACTGCTCGATGAACCCACACTAGTTCTCCGTTTTCTTTGTGGGACAGGTGAGTTTTCACTTTCACTGCTGTCATCAATTGAATCATAGGGCTGTCTTCTAGAAGCTACATCATCGAAAAACTCAGACTTTTCTTTAGGGTCCTTACTAGAAGGAATGGCTTGTTGGCCATCCTTTTTGGAAATCTCCTTCTTTTCTTCTTGAGTCTCCTTGAGCTCCTCTTCTGGAACAGTAACTTCCAGTGTTTCTGAAGAAATCTGCATTTTCAGCTGGTCCGCAGGCTGCTCAGAAGAAACCTCCTGGGGTTGTGCTTTCTTTTCTGACTTTTCATCAAGTGCACTTGCCTGAGCTTCCAGAATAGACAGGACTGTACTTTCTAACTTAGCTAAGTCTGAGGGGCTGGAAGGGCTGCTTTCTTGTGAAAAAGAATCCTTTTTGAGTCCCTTAAGCAAATCCTTTTCATCACTTGGAATAAGACTTGGAATTTCACCAAGTGAACCTGATATTCCATCAGAAGAATATCCCGTGTCACTCAGGCCTTGTGGGCTTTTAGGCTGCTGAGAACTTGAGGTGTCTGATTTGTCCTCTTCCTTTTCCTAACAGAAAGGAAAAGATACAGGAAAACTTAACATGGTTAAATTTAACACATGGCCTCTCCATCACTCCCAAATAGCCATTAAAAACTGAGAAATAATTGTGGAAATTCTTTTCAACTACCTAACTGCAAGCCACTATTAAAAAAAAAGAAGTTAAAATGAGAATAAAAAATGAAAATAACTGATACATATTGATCAAGGTTTAGTTTTATTTTTACTAAGTTTAATTTATATGCCAATTCATAATTATCTTTTATTCTTTCATTAGTACTCTAGCCTTTTACATTTCAGGTTCACCTTCAAATTTACTTTCAGTATATTTACTTTGTGATATAATTCAAATTGTGAAGAAAAATTTTAATGATTACTTTGCTACTGACAATAATTAAACTCTGGATTATGAGGTCCAGAAAAGGAGAACAAAGAATAGACTTGAATGCAAGTTATACTTGTGATAAAAAAATTTACTTAACAAAATAAGCAAATCACATGATAATACTACATGTGTCTCCTACTACAAAGGAAAGGTATAAAAAATTATATATACTTGGTATTGCTAATATTATTACTCTATATCATTTGTAATGAATGTTTAGAAATTGCAAACTTTAAAAAAATCATGCAATACTTATTGTACTCATCAGTTCAGCTAAAGAGAAATATTTAATTTGTTATTTTATCTCCAGTATCCCATTTCAATGTTTATATACTGCTTATGTCACTGATTTTGAAATTACTTGGTGTTTTATCCTGAAGAAAGATACCTTCAACCAGTACAATAATTTGTGAGTGGAAATTTGGGTTTCCCAGGGACCCAGGACACAGTATACAACTTAGCCTGGACCTTGCTGCTTTCCTGTGCTGTGATAATGCCACACCAACAGCCTTAGTTCAACAAAATGTTAATAAAATGAATGAAAATGTTAAGCATGCAGACATTTTGCATAAAGCTTTTGCTAATTAAAAATACCCATGAACTGATCTAGATAGTTTCCATGCTTAGAGGGTGTCACAATAGAGGAAGAGCTGCATGAGAACATATTACATCTCATGCTGGCATAGGAGGCATCTCCATTTCACTATGTCTGCATTGTGAACTATCCAGACACTCTTAGTAGGTTTGTGGGTGCAGGCTCTTCTTATATGTCCATAGCTCAAAAGAACACACATCAGGATGTACTAACAGACATATGAAACACCTTTTCTTTCTCTCCCACTTGCCTCTCTATTCCACCTCCCTCTATTTCCTTCTCCTTCACCTTCTAGCTATAGAGTTATCAAATATAAATACTGCTGGCTTAATACTTGTTTTACATTCAGTTTCATCAATATATACCTTTATTGTATATGGTTAACAACATATCCTGAGCAAATTATAGGGTAAAGGGTTTTGCAGAATTTGTAAAATGATTCAATTCATAAATATAGTCTAACATATTCTTAATAACATTAGTGCAGAAAGCAATTTTAACTCTTCCTGGATCATCTCCAATGTCTTTCTAAGCATAAAATGCTTATCTGGAGCAGTGAGACTATTATAGCAGTGCTATTGAGCACCCAACTCACTTTAATTCCTTTATTTTAGGAGTCACACATTGAAGAAGCAAGCAAAAGTGAGCAACCTTCTAACAAAAGGTTTCTATATGGTCATAGTTCAGGGACATTCCTATCTCATCACATTTCACAAAATGTCATAGCACAATTTTTTAAACTCCAATATGCTTTCTAGACTGCTTTAGTTAGTGTCATTGATCTTTCACTGATTCAGTAAATAACATTACTCTAGAAGTAGGGTACCTAAGCTCTTGGAGGAAAACATGACAAGAATATGATCTTCCATAATCAAATTTTGATGGTTCATTTATATTCTTAATTTTATATCTACATATATTGCAAAACATAACAAGTCAATATACACATTGTGTTGAATGAAAGGAACTATTATTTATGACAATTCATTCAGAATAATAGAAGAGAAATTATAGTTTTATCCCATAGGTTCTGAGACTCTACTGTTATGGTTTGAATGTGATATGTCCCCTAAAAGTTCATGTATGAGACAATGTAGAAGGTTTTGAGGAGAAATGATTGGGTTTTGAGAGCCTTAACCCTATCCTGAATTAATCATTAATCCCCTTATGGGATTAACTGAGTGGTAACTAAAAATAAGTAGAGTGGGGCTGTAGGAGGTAGGTAACTGGGTGTGCCTTTGAGGTATATATTTTGTATCTGACAAATGGAGACTTTCTCTTTGCCTCCTGATCATCTTATGATCTGATTTCTTCCACCACACTCTGCCTTGGTATTGTTCTGCCTCACCTCAAGCCCCATGGAGCCAGCTGTCTATGGACTGAGACCTCTGAAACTGTGAGCTCCTAATAAACTTCTCCTCCTCTAAAATTGTTTTTGTCAGGTCTTTTAATCACACCAATGAAAAAGCTGACTAAAACATCCACAAACATTTAACAAAAATAAGATTTGGACCAGATATACATAGATAACAAAGGAAATCACAGATATTAGATAAAACTGACATGAATTTCAAAATACCCGCTCTACCAGCCCCTTAGGTCACTTTTTATATGTCCATTCTTTCCTTCTTTCTCAGTACTGTGTTCTATCCATTTATCCTCCTGGTCCTGGTCTCTTTCCTCTATATACTCTTCACAAGATCCAATTCATATTTGCCTGAGGTGGTAATGCTATGATTATTTTTTTATTTACTTAATTATATCTTCCTATTTCACATTATAAGGTGACAAGTCTGTAAAATTTTTGCTCTACAGGTTTCTGGGTCTAAGACAAAATGTTAGAAGTGGTTAATAAGGAAGTCAAATTAGTTGACCAAAAGGTGATAGGCTGAAATATTCAGAATGAAAATAGGTCATTTACTTTTTATACCAGAACATGTCAAAAAATTAATAGTGTCAATTTTCTTCACACTAACTAGCTTTAGGTATGAAATCTCCTAATAGAGTGTCCTTCTACTTCATTAAACTGTTAGCTTGTGAGTCATCAGCAGACACTAGCCAGGTCTGTTGCCTCTTGGATTTAAGGCACCTACACATTCATCTTTACAACTGTAAACAATCATTTTTAAAAAGTTGTTTATACACAGAGATTGGCATACTAAAGCAATTATCCATTGTCCATCCATTTCGTTCTTCCGGTACTACTTACTTGGTTTTGTGAGAGTTCTAGGTTAGAACAAGAGTGCAATCTGCACCCATGCAGTCTATATTGCTTTTAACTCGTCTATATTGCTTAACACTACTTCATTAATAACATCGTCTAATGGGGGAAATTAAATTCAGTGCAAAATAGTAGATGAAACAGAGAAGAATGCAAAACATGATGTGTAAGATGGAGCTGTTTTCTCTAATTACCCACCTTCAAACAAGCGTCTGAAGTTCTATAAACTAGAAGAATATGATCAAAGGATTTGAAGGCGGCATAATTCAGCTCATTTTCTCCTAAACTCCATAGGACTAAAAGATTGGGAATTTTCTTCTCAGTTGCTTCAAAAGTATGTGAGGGTGTACTTATTTTAAAGAATATGAAGTTATTTAGTAACATAATATTTAATGACAGGAATTTATTTGAATTGTTTTTGATAAGTTATACATTTAAAATGCAATACATTTATACATATATATGTGTGTATGAATATCACTGATTTAAAACAAATATCCATTTTCCTCATTTTAATATTCAGGAAATTGGCACTTTTATTAAGTGTTTCACATTTTACATGTAATACAATTTAGAATAATCTGTGCCTTATAAATTCATATAATTCATATGTTCCTTTTGCATAAAATTTTTGTCATCTTCGATTCAGGCAGTGAGAATAGGTATAATTTAAACATACTTTTAAAAATAGCAACATCATTTTTCATTTCCCCTGAGAAAAACATTTTCTATGTATTTTTTAAACATTTTCTATGTATTTTTTATGTATTTAGCATTAAATTCTATTACAATCACTTTTATTTTTACTATACATTGCATTTTTCCCATATACAGAATTATGACTACTTAAGTCTTTCTATTCTGTGAATATAAAACAATTACTTGAAAATTCTAAAGGCTAGGGTTCATCTTTTTAAGTTTAATAACTAAAAACAGAAAGTAAAGATTTTCCTTCCAACATGCCACCACCATTGATTGAATGAGAGACCACTGAGAAGAAAGTAGTGATAAATTAAGCCTCATTTGAAACTCTTCTGATAGTAGCATATCTTCAAGCATTTACTACTACTGAAGAATGTGCCAAAACACATTCAGTATCAAATCTGGCTGTGCCCTGTCCATAACTGTTGAAGCTTTTAGCTTTCCCCATTGAAGGCATATAGAATATTGTTGGGAATAGGAACTGAATTCTAGATTATTTACAAATGTATGCAAAGAAAAGGCCACAATAAGTGTTTGGTTAATTTTCCCAAAGTCATTTAGTTTTATTGGGCAACATTAAATAAGCAACAAATGATCTTTAAGTATTATACAAAGTTTATGTAAACATGTATTCCTGGTCTGAGTGCTTGAAACACTCCAAACTATATTATATCTAGAAAACTTACAGGGTCTGAGCAAAGGATGGAATAATTCCACTTAAGCACTGTGATATAGGATTTTTTGTCACTACAGAAAATGTGATTAATTTTCACCCCCATGAAATATGACTATACAATAGCTGTACGTAACTTGAATACTAACCCTCAGTTATTTTAAACAGAAAGTACATGCTAAAGCCTGTTCACAATTCACTTTTGATCAAGAGGGCTGTCTTGTTCCAGTGTAACATATCAAATATAGACTTCAATAGTATTCTGTTTAAGTATATAGGTCAAAAGACAGATTTTTTTTTTTGTAGCAACATTACTTTTTAAAAAAGGTAAAAAGGTATACTTTTCAAATTCATTATTGTATTTCAGGGTTAATTTATATTTTACCTGACAAACACATTTTAAAAGCTTGAATGAAGAAACAAAATGATGTAACAACACAGAAATATAAACAACATATAATAATAACGTGAATGACATTAGTAACAAATCAATCAACAAATACAAAACGTAAAAACTACACAAAGTAGTACTGCAGTGGGAATTGCTAAAAGAGACATAATTTAATAATGAAATGGCAGGATACTAAAATTGTCACAGAAGAAAGACATTTTGTGCAGTGGCTGTGAGCACAACCTTTATAATCACATGTAGACTATAATTCCAGGTCTGCTGCCTTCCAGCTATGTGATTTAGGGCATAGAAATCCAGTTTTCTCATCTTTAATACAACTATCATAATATGTGCCTTATCAACAGTTGTGTAGATTAACTGAAAGAGAAAGGACTTAACACAAAGCCTAGAATATAGTAAGAGGTAAATTACTATATTACTGTTTTGATTTTAGACAAAAACTAACTAAGAAACTAATCAATATAGGGAGTTCAGCAGCAGGAGGAGGGACTGAAACTGGGAAAAGAAGAAAAGATTCATGAAATAGTTGCCACCAAAGTGGCCTAGAGGCCCAGGTGGGATTTTCTGATAGGGTTGAAATGAAGGTGTTACATGGTACATAGAAAGAAACCAACTGCAGGCTCAGACGGGAGAAAGCAGTCTATGTTCAGGAATTGCAGAGGCGCATTTGTTTGGTGTTTGATTTCTCACTTATGCAGAATGCTGAGGGTTGCTTGAAAGCTATATTGGAGCCAGAATCCAGAGCATTGAGAAAATCAAGCCACTTAAACAGGAATCTCACCACAGGGTGCAGACATCCTGCCAGCTATGTAAAATCACCCAGTGGGAAATGAGAAGAAATCATTAGGATCCTTACTCTATGTTTTAAAGACAATGTAGAAAGTAAGTTTTATTAATATTTTAAATAGATTGATACCAGTATTCTTTCACTTCTTGTCAGTTGGTCACATGATCTATGGAAATTCTGGCAGAAAACTGGAAGTTCTGCTATGAGGAGAAGTTACAGTAAGGCAATCACTTCCTTTGTTCAAACTTTATATTAACTGCTTCCTTTAATATAATATTATATTACAATATACGGTTTAAACAGAGTTGTGGCTTATAATACCTTGTTTCAACTAAACTATCATGAGTAAGTGGTAGGCAAAACAGCCCTGCAAAAGAATCACGTATTGAATAAACTAATAATGTAAGAAACACATGTTACTGAGGAAGCTAACACTTTTCATACTATTATAAGCTTTCAATTGGCTTGTAAAACAACATGGTAAAAACAGTGATAAATTAGATCTGATATGAAGTTAGCTAAATAGTTTTCAGGAGTACTATTTGAAATCTATATCTACTTCAATTGTTGTAAATAACAAACCTTACCCTAAATTACAAAATACTTAAGAGTCTATTTTAAGCACCTGAGAAAAATGTACCAATGAAAACAACCTCAATATTAAGTGATTTGTTTAATTAAGGTGCACATATATTTTTGGATTTTGTATCAGTGCATTATAGTTAACATAATATCGGGGATCATTTTGACATTATTAGGCAAACATGGAATTTAATTTGCTCCAATTTATTCCCCAGTATTTCCCCTTTCCTTTATGTCCTTTTTCCCCATTTCACTTTCCTCTATTATACTGGGATTTTATTTATAGTTTTTTTCCTTTTTTAATTAGTGAAAAACAGTATAGAGATTCTCCAAAAAAAAAAAAAAAAAAAAAAACAAACTAGGAATGGAGCCACCATATGACCTAGATATCCTACTCCTTTATATATATCCAGACCTAAAATCAGCATACTATAGTGATACAGCCACATCAATATTTCTAGCACCACAATTCACAACAATTAAGTTACAGAGCCAGCCCAAATGCTTGTGAATGGATGAATGGATAAAGAAAGTTTTATATATGTATACATATAAATATGTGTGTGTGTATATATAAACTCCATTGTGCGAGTTTATATATACATACAATGGAGTTTCACTCAGCAATAAAAAATGAAGAAATATTGGCATTTGCTGGTTAATGGTATGGAACTGCAAAACATCACCCTACAGAAAATAATTCAGAAGCAGAAATTCAAGTGTTCAATATTTTCTCTCATATGCAAAAGCTAGACCAAATTATTTTCTAGGGGAAAAAAAAAAGGGGTTAAGGAATCCCATGAAATTAGAAATCAGTGGAGTAGAGCCAAGGGACTGAAGGGGCGGGAAGAGGGATGGGAAAAGGGAGAAACAGTAGAATGAAACTGATCAAACTATTCTTTGTACATACATGAACATATCACAGTGAATTTCACATTTATGTATATATATTAAACATATTTTAATATCAAAACTTTGCAAATTAAATATTGAAGAGTGGCTTCACTTATTTGAATTATTCTTTTTTAAACAATAAGAGTTGCAAAGGTTACGTAAATAGCAGCATATGTGAAATTCATTTACTGTATCTGTTATAAATAAGCCAGGATTGTATAGTACCTTGGAATGTTACTAAAGTAGTACATTTTATACCAAGGAGATCTTTCTTTGTGTTTTGAAGGTATTTTAAAACTTTGTGCTGAGATGGAAAATAACTATGAAAATATTTCACTCATAGAACTTCACTAAATTACTAATTTAATTACTAATTTAATTAAATTACTTATTTAAATTCATTAAATTAATTTAAAAGTAGCAGAATATGAAGATTTAATTAATTCAAATAAAAAGAGAAGAATTCCATAGTTGTCCAACTTTTTGGTGATGACAAATGGTTATTGGCAATGTGCTACTTATTAGCTATGTAGGAAGAAAATAAATATTGGTTACCAGAAAATGCTGCCTGTTACATATTTAGGTATATTATGCAAATATTATCTATCTCTATGAGAAAACTGTGATGTAGAAACAGCTCTTTGAAGATAAATATTTTGAAATTGTCATGTTATTATGCTACATAAAATGACATTCCACTTTTAAAAGCTGTCATATCTACTTATTCAATAAATTTTAAAACATAATATTTTAATCAACTTAAAAATCTCCAAAATGAAGAACTCTACAGTAGTTTTGAAATCCATTTGTTAAAAATAAAATTTTTTTAAAAACACACTTTCTGTTAGTTAACAATGATGAGAACCAGTGAAGAATAACATTTATATGTGGATTTTTCACAACTGTTTCCGGAACTGCTGTCCAAAGCTATACATGGGAATCAGGTAGAAAGATTTGGTGTTTAAAAAATTGGGGTTACTTCTTCCATTTATGGAATATTTTTGTGAAAATTATCTATTTTCTGCTATGTACAGTCAAAATAGTTTATACTATAATTTAACTGTGAAGTTGGATTTCAAATAATTCTAACATAAAACTTTAGACCAGGATTTTAAAAAAATATTAATATGTATTCAAAGTTTTTAAAATATATATTATTTTAATAACATTTTAATGTGAAAACATACATATATTTAAATAAATATGATAATGATGATTTTAGTTTATTTCACTGACTTATTTTCTATTCATTGTGAATGCTTTACAACATAGTAGTAAAATAGTGCAGATATTCAATTTATGAATAAATTAATACAGGTTGAATATCTATTACACAAAATGCTGGAGTCAAGTAGTATTTTGGACTTCAGATTTTTTTTGGATTTTGGAATATCTGCATATACACAATGAAATACCTTGGTGTAGTACCTAAGACTAAACATAAAATACACTTATGTTTCATATACACTTATGTGCATTGCCCAAAGGTGATTTTTCACAATATATTTAATGTCTTTCCATTTTGACTAAGACCCACACATGAGATCAGATGTGAAATTTTCTATTTGTAGCATCACTGAGTCTGAACTCACATATTTTGGAACATTTTAGATTTTGGAATTTTGGATTATAGCTACTCAACTTGTACATGCATTTTGAGGTTGCATTGATAATAATAAAGAGAAAATGCTAAATGTGTAGAATGGAAGCAAAATTAGTGTACTTTAAAATATCTCAAGTATTTCTTAAGGTATGCTTAAAATTCAACATAGAATCATTGGGAATAGTTGAGTGATGTACTTAAATTGTTAACCCTGAAAACAACTTATTTGAAAACTACATACTAGAGAAGTGAGAAAGAGGAGTCATGGTGATCAGTAATCAGATTACCCAAGTCATTGACAAAGGCCAACAAAAGCAGTAAGTAGGATAGTGTCCTTAGGATTAGAAGGGGAGTGTAATAACTTCCATGTACAGAACAAAGGGAAGGTAAGGAGAACTCAGATCACTCAACAGATTAGCACTGGGAAGCAGGTGGTAAGTGAGTAATGGTGCCATTATTAGAATGCTGGAAGGAGAAAATGCTTCTATAGAAAAGTGAATAAGACTCTGACATAATGAATTTGAGTTTATAGTGAGGTTTTGAAGGGAACTATCTACATGTTACTTGAAAATGAAGTTCTAACACTCAGAGGCAGAAGGAGAATGAATAATACTG
The DNA here is from genome assembly GCF_045843805.1 of Urocitellus parryii. Classification (NCBI taxonomy): domain Eukaryota; kingdom Metazoa; phylum Chordata; class Mammalia; order Rodentia; family Sciuridae; genus Urocitellus; species Urocitellus parryii. The sequence continues at coordinate 64,084,776 of NC_135533.1, forward strand.
ACATGTCTGTTGTGAAGAAAGGGAGTAAATGTGAGAAGTGTTCATGTGGCTCTCCTGGGAGAAAGAAGACAGAACCCAAAGAAAAACTTAATTGTTTTGGGATGGGCAAAGGAAAAAACATAGAGATAGTCAATTTATCATTTTAGAATTTACCAGACTTCTTAGAGAGAAAAATGAAAAAAAAAACAAGAGCTCATGAAAACTATGGAGAGTTTACCAAAGTGGGAATCAGTATAAAACATTAAATTCTGCAAAAGAGTTTGCTAATAAAAGCATTGGGAAGTGATGGCTAGAGCTAGTCATTATAATGGAGAATCTACTAAATCTGCTTTTATTTTTGGCTCTGATAAGACTTATTTATATAACACAAGAATACCAGGATTCATTTAGTTAATGTGCAGTGCATCATATATTAGAGAAGGGTTAGGGTTAGCAGTCATGTATTCAAACTATAGACTAAAAAAAATTAAATCAGGGTTGTAATAGACTATAATTTCTACTTGAGGCTTTAGTACTGATAAAATAATTTCTCTATATATCACTGCTGTTAACTGTGAATTAAATTATTCCATTAGATGATGTAAGATCTTTTGTAGCTCTACAAACATCAGAGCTACTTTAAAAATGATACAATTGTTTGTGCAAATACTACTTAAAGTGAGGTACTCTTAAAAGTTTCTGCTGAAGAATATATATTATTCCAGATTGTACTTGGATTATAAATAAATCCTCAATATTACATACACTGAACAATACATAATGTTAAAATTGTGGTTAAATACTAAAATAAACTACTTTATGAATAATTGTTTTTATTCTGGATTTTAGCCACAACTCTTTTGTACTTTTGGCAATCATTTTATGGATGACCATACCTTATAAGGCTTTCAAGTGGGAAGAAACTTGTAGCCTTTTGAAAACCAAGTGACTAAATGAATAGAAACATATAAAGACACATAATTTTACATTAAAAGGAAATATTGACATGTCTATTGTGAAGAAAGGGAGTAACTTAAAACTATAGGAAATTTATCACTCTATATAATTTAGATAAGTTATTTGATAGACATGAGATAGAAAAACAAATCATAATTATATTTTATGTAAATTTGATTAAACTATCTAAAGTTAAAGTAAATTTCAGCAAAAAATTATTACACTTCTCTGAAAATATAATGCACTGCGTAAAGGCCTTCAGGTCTATAATTATCATTGAATAATTTGTGTATTTAGTAAAAATTAGTGCATTTTGTAAATAATTGGTATATGTATATAAACACAGGAGACTAAACAAAGTTAGAAAAATATAACTTACTGTTTTTTCTTTCCCAGGTTCCACCTGATCAGATTTTGTGATGCCTGCTGCTTGTGGCTGTTCTTTCATTTTTGCAGTTATTTTAACTTCTTCCTTGGGCAAACTCTGTGTACCAGGTGGCAAATCTTCCATTTGGGCCTGTGGTTGCTTTTCTTCTTGGACTGCCTCTGGAGACACTCTGCTTTCATGTGTTTCTTCAACAGTCTGTCCTTCAGCTTTGAGTACCTCATGTTTGTCTTTCTCTTCTACAACCAATGATTTTGCTTCTGGGGGTAACTTATTCTCTTCAGAGGTTGGCTGCTTTTCCTCTGAGATTAATACTTTTTCTTCTGAGAGGGGTTTTTCTTCTTTGGAAGGTAGCTTTTTTTCTTGAAGGGTTGAGACAACATCTTTCTTTAGTTTACTCTCTTCTTGTTTTTGATCTGTGGTTCCCTTAGGCGGAATTTTATCAATTGAAGGTATTTCTTTTACTTTTTCTGGAATAAGTTTTTCAGCTTCAGCTTTTACTTCTGGTTCCTTCTTTTTTACTTTTACTTGGGCAGGCACTGCTGTTTTCTGAGATGGTGGTTCTGCAGGGACAGGTACCAGAGAGGCTTTGGATCCTGCTGGTATAGTTGGTGTTTTGCCCATGTCTCCTAGCTGTCCTGATATTGCTCTCTGGGTTTGGCAATTTAAACAAAGCCATTCTTGAATCTGCAAATAAAATAGAAATGAACAGATTGACTATAATGTATCTGTTTCAGTGTAATTATGCAGGTGAAAATTTGGCAATGTCTGGTTGCTTTTTTTTTTTTTTTTGGTATAAGAAGAAGGTGGGTCATTGTTTTCTAAACCAATGAAACAGTGACTTTTTAAAAAGAGTACAAACAGACTACTTGAGTTGTAAAAATAGGCAAGAATATCTAGATACTAACAATTCACTATGCTCACCATAAATGAGAAAGCAAATCAAAATATAAAACAAAAAGAGAGGAAAAAAAATGCACTAGAGATGTCCCAGGGCAATCTCCATGTTTGAGGGGTAGAGATGGGGAGGAATCTGTATGTTAAAAAAATTATTTTTTTTAAGTTTGGTGTCTTCAAAATTATAATTTTATCATGAATTTATTCAAATAATATTACATTTTATAGTAATTTCTTTTTTTAAAGAGAGAGAGGGGAGAGAGAGAGAGAGAGAGAGAGAGAGAGAGAGAGAGAGAGAGAGAGAGAATTCTCAATATTTATTTTCTAGTTCTCGGTGGACACAACATTCTTATTGGTATGTGGCACTGAGGATCGAACCCAGGCCGCACACATGCCAGGCGAGCGCACTACCGCTTGAGCCACATCCCCAGCCCTAGTAATTTCCTTTTAACAATCAATTAATCAGAAGTCATTATTGGATATAGCCTATCATCTCCTAACTCTTGGCATGGGCCAAATACATTTCTACCTACCAGAATAGAACTTTACAAATACAGGTCGAATTTAAGAACTAATTGTGCATAAATATCAACCTGATTTTGAATTAATAAAATAACATTATTATTAACACAAATCACATTTCCTCCATGCAATTGAGCAAATAGAATTCAACAGCTCAAACTGTTTGTCATCTTTTCCTCCGAATATTCTAATCTGCTGTCTGAAACATTTCCATCTCTTTGCTCTTCAGCCTGTAAACCAAAGCCACCTGCACCAAATCAACTGAGGTGGTATTCAGACATACAGTTTCCTAGCAACGACTCCAAAACTATTTAAGCAGAATCCTGAGAGTGGAAGAAAAGTGTGTCTACTTTCTTGACAAACTGTCAAGTTAAAGTTTTTGCAAATTAAAACTGAAAACCATTCATAAATAAGAATTCTTGACAAATGATCACACAAGAAACAGATGATGTTATACTGATAAAATTACAGAAATTCATGTTGTACTTTTTCCTACATGATACCATTTCTAATATAAGAAATAAAGGCTATACATGTATCTACTTTCTAATTATTTCCATTTGATGTGTACCCATTTTATAAGACACAGGGGGTAATGGACCTACAAATATTATTGCATTCATATGTTGCATTGTCTCTTGAGAAGGTCAATTTCAAATTGCTTTTCAGATTGGCATACTCTTTCTAGGAGCTTAGCTTTATTTAGAGACAAAAACCACTTACTGTTGTAGAATATTACTAAAGATCTGTTTCATTACTTATTTCAGCTTCCAGTATTTTCAGACAATGTTACTTAATATCTATGACTGTTTTGAAATCTCTAAACCACCATATTTCTTATTTGCTGATTAAAAATTGTAAAAACAAATGTCAATTCTTTAACCTCAGTAAAAGTTTATATAAAACATTAGGATGTATTATGTATTTATTTACTTTTTTTAGTTATAGGTGTACACAATACCTTTATTATATTTATTTTTATGTGGTGCTAAGGATCAAACCCAGTGCCTCACACGTGCTAGGCAAGCGCTCTAACACTGAGTCACAACCCCAGCCCCTCATTGGCTTTTCATGTGTATGATCAACCCATATCAATTCGCTCCTTAATTTTATATTTAAGTAGCTCTGAAGGAAACTGTCACTTCTTTATATAATGATTTTGTACACAAGTCATTGGAAAGAAACTTATTTGATCCTTTATGTCAAATACTAAAAGTTCCAGTCCTGTGTTGAACTGTCCCTGAAGCAAGCATCTCCACAATACCTACAGAAAACCAGTCATCACCTGTGCTGCAGCTTTGAAAACCACTACTGAATTAAGCCAAGCCTTAAGATATTTTCATTCAGAGTATGGCTTTCTTAAAGACAATACAGATACAAATAGCTACAGCACAGTGCTATTTTATCACACGAATTCTGAAAAACATATGCAGGTGTCCTGAGCATTCCCATCAGGCCATGTCCCAATGTAAGTCAGTCAGAAACTTTTAATATACCAGAAATACAGCTTTCATCTATTAGAAAACTGAAAGTACACTCATTTTCAAGTGATTTGAAATCGAAGTAAAAGGATAAAAGGTATAATATACTTACTCTATTTTGTCATTATAAAGTGCTTCACTTTCCTAATGCAATGTAATGCTTGGTAAACTATAAAGTGGTGATAATCACCATGTAACTGAGGCCTATCATATGAACAGAAAGCAATGGTATAAATTCAAGACAAAAGTGGTGTCACTCAGAGATCTTCACTGGCTATTCTGATTTAATGTTTTGCTAAAATTCCTATCCATATGAATTTAGTTAAACCATATTGTTTTAATCATTGCTATTTTATAATTACTTTTAACATTAAATTGCCATATTCTTAGTACCTTGAGTATCTAAGTGGTTTATGTTGCTAATAAGGAGGCCAATCCTAATTATTTTCACTATATTTTGACTGGTTGTAATCAGAATTAATTTGGAAATTGATGTTTCTATCATATCACATAAGGAAAACATAATTCATTCCTGTATCTATCTATTCTGTACATATTTATTCTTTTTATATCTACTGAATACATACATCATTTGGGAAGTGTATTTGCAAGGCTTATTGTATCAGTAAACTTACATTCAAGGAGAAGACATAAAGCATGAGTAAAAAAATTACAATATGCAATAAAAAATAAATAGGCAGGAGAAAGATACTGTGTTGCAATGCAGAGTGAGGGAGATACCATTTTTAGCCACACATTTTCCAAGATTTGACCTTAAAATAGATAAATGGAATAAATTATGAATGTTAAATAATTTTGTTAAAATTATTTATTGTCACCATTTGACTATTTAAGATAATATAATACTGACTGCAAAAAAATATTTATATTCAGTGCAATCAAAGACAATAACTTCAGGGGAAGGCCTGATTATTTTATTCACATTGAAATTCATCCCAGTAAGGGATGGGGCATATCAATATATATGTAAATGCTTCAAAAAATATAATTATGTGAATACATGTGGAAATTTAAACAACAAATATATTGTTTAGTTGTAAGAAGAAAAGGATAGATAAGCTTGAAGAATCAAGTAGAGACTCTTAGCATTTATTGCCACATAAAGAAATTAGACACTTTGTGGAAGAAACTGAGATTCAGTGAAAGTTTCTGTACAAGGCCGGCTATATCAAGATCAATCATGAAGAATGTAGTTACCTAACTATACAGGTAGAAATTAAATCTAGAGGCAGAAAGAAACTAAAATTGTTTGAACAAATAGAAGGATATAATGGATGCAACAGGACTGTCCAATGAATTTAGTTTGGAACCAAGGCATTTGATTAATTATAAGCCACACAAGGATAATTTTTCGAGAATTAGAAATGTTGAATTGTCAGGCTTGTATATTTCTCTTCTTTTTTTCTGCAGAACCAAAATTAGAATGTCAACCAAAATCTTCAAGTAAAACTTACAATGTCAATGAGGAATTGAAAACAACAACCTATAGTAACAGTAGAAATTATACATTTCTTTCAATATGTAAATTTTAATTTTGTTTTTTAAGTGGGAGCCTAGATATATCACTGAAAAATATCAAGGCTAGGGAAAAACAAATGTCAAAACAAAACAGCCCAAGTTTTTAACAATGAGTAGAAAAGAATACCAATAAATTTCTCCAAGGAAGTTCATTTTAGACCATAAGGGTCATCATCATTATTGTGTCATAGTTAATTACAAACAAAATTACCAGACAAGTTTCCTTCAAAAAACTATATCTGTATATATTGTAGATCAGCATAGGAATACAAAAAGTTGTAGGTCACATTCTTTAATAAAAATAGTACAAAGATTTCTGTATTACCACATTCAGGAATTTAATGAAATATTATATTTATAGGGCCAAAATATCTCATCTGTACTTTTAGTTCCTCAATAATCCATTAACTACCACTGCTTTTAAACCAGTAGCAACTGGGAAATAAATTAATCAAGAGGAGTCCTTAAGTTTTATAAAAACTCAATGCATAATATATCATTGACATATACATCTTTCATTAGCTGAAAAGATTTATCTAAACATAGCCTCCACCCTTTCTATATGAGGAACAACTGGGAAACACATGATAGTTCATATCCTGCCTTAAGGTTAAGTATCAAATGGATTATGATTTTATCTTTGTAATATTTTCTTATCATCATTGAGACAATCAAAAGTTTTTTTATTTTTATATATGTACATGTATTTTATACAGATGTGCATATATATCAGTGTATATATGTGTGAGTGTATGTATGTATATATATACAGTGACATATATACATACATATACTCATACACAGAGACATTGAAGGAATTTCTATTATATCACTGAATTTACTACATAGAGAAATACAAATTATTGAAGCTAATTGAGGTTTTTGTTTTTTTATTAAAAATAAAAAAGACCAGTAATCATCATGGATGTTCTCAGACCATTTCCATTTGTTTTTCTGTGTTTTTTAACATATATTTTGAATATACTATTATACATATCTCTTAACAGTTATAAATCTTAAAAAAGGCTATGTTTCTTCGATATTAGTTTTAGATATATTAAGCTCAGAAGTCTCCATGCTATGAAACCAAATTCCTATTTGCTCCTTTAACATTAATAACTACAATTCAAAAATTCAGTTCTAAGTAGAGAAAAAATTCTGATAAACAAATAGTGTATAAAAAATAACTCTAGGTTGATCACACCATATTCAAATATATTCAATTGTCAGCCACTGCATGATAATAAAATGCATTTATTTTAACATCAAATCCTCAAAGCTTGCTCAAAACAAAACAGCACTCAAAAAAATCCATTAATCTTAAGAGTAGAGGTGGAAATGAAGGCAATAAAAAAACAGAAAAAGGATGCTGCTGTGCTACTCAGCATTTTCCCATCAATAAGCAATTTGCTTGGTATAACATTTTGGCTGTCACTATAGCAACAATACCATTAAGGAAAATCTTAGAACTTCAGGGCTCCCATTTACTTTTCTACATATCTTTTTGGAAGCCTGATAATAAGACCTGCATCAGGTTGAAAGTTTGCCCTTCAGGCTTAAAATGGTAGGGAAATGATGGTCACAAATTCTACATCGGCAATTGTATTTGTACCCTGAAAATATCATTTAATCATGATCTTTCATTAAATGTCCAACTGAACTAATTGCAAGCTCCTGTAGTTATTTCTAGTAGAAGTATTTAAGTAAAGGCTGTAGGTTACATCTTTTTAAAATTAATTAATTTTTATTTACAGCTGTTTACTTAAGAAATGTCTCCTTGCAACTCTTGCCTTTAGTGTAGGTAAAATTTAAATTCTATAAAGGAAAGACTTTATAAGTGATCATGGGATTGATACTATAATGCCATTGAGTGCTTTGTCTACTAAACAACTTTTGATTCAAAAATTTAAAAAAACTGATATAATATTTAAATTTTCTTGGCCTGATTATTTGCTTATTAAGAAAGTTATTTAAGCAGACAATTAATTACAATAATATTCCACTTATAAATCACCTTTTCATTCACTGATAAATTCACATATTAGGGAAAAATGTTACTTGCAACTTACCATGTGGATCAGTGGAACTGATAAACTTAGCAATATAAGGGTCTGTGTATATTAGTTCCAGGCAGTCTTATAATTCAAGTTGATATCCTAATAATTTGTTTTTCTTTTTTTGATAGACACATTTCCTTTTGTCAACTATAAAGAAGCAAAGGAGTGAATTCACAATAGAAGCAGTTTCAAAATTTGGATGTTAGGAATCTGCAATCACTCATGAGATTGC